>NC_082639.1:64360530-64663560 GCF_028023285.1 Balaenoptera ricei | reverse complement strand
AAGTAAATGCAACAAAGGACAGAAAATGATGACTAAGGAGAAAAGGCTGGACATGGAGAGGGGAGCAAAAAGGGACCAAATGAAGGAGAGAGGTGAGGTGTGGGAGTGGAGCAGCTAGGTAGGGGTGCTGGTGATGGAAGAGACTGGAAGGAGGAGCTAAGCTGGAGCATGAAAGGATGAACGTCTTTGATAGTGCTTAGAAAATCTAATGAGAATGTGTTCACAGAAAATGTGACATATGACTAAATAGTTCAACAACATGCATATTTCATGACGTTGGCCTTATGTGACTGGGTTACTCATGAATCTACCAGCTGAAACAAAGCCAAAAGATACCCGGTGATTTTATTCAAGTTTACCATCTACCCAGTCTTTGCATGCAGCATGGAAGTGACAGATGATTACTATTCGAAAAACGTCTACAGGCTATCCAGCATGTTGTGGATACTCTGTATTCTGTACTTACCCAGCGCTGCAGAACATTCTGTTCCTAAAGTATTTAGTGGTTTTTTGTTTTGTTTGTTGTTTTGGCTTTGGTTTTGATTTGTGTATAGCCCTTCTATTTAACTCAATGATGATGGAAACAACAATCTTATAAATGTTACCCACACATGCTGTATAGTCAAGGAAACAAAGGCAAACATCTATTTGAGTGTCTGGTCTCCAGAGGACATGATGACTTGGAGTGGCCCGAGACTCAGGCCCTTGGAGGTTGGTTAGAGGGTATTTATGGAACATGGAATGAGTAAGGCTCTGGGAATCAGAGCAATTGGGTTCAAATATCAGCTCTGCCATTTAGTCAACTGAGTGACTTGGGGGAAGAAATTAATTTACTGAACTTCAGATTTCTCTTCTTTAGCATTGTGAGTTTTTTTAAAGATAAATATTAAATGAAATAATACTTGTGAAAACATTCATGGTTTATTCACATAAACCTGACACAAAGATGACAACACAAACAAATGATACGTTCCTCATGGAATAAAAAATATACATATATCCTCATTTTATGACATATGAATGGGGATGTATGAACAATTTTAAACTGTGCTCAAAAGAACAAATAACCTTAGGTAGAAATCACCTTAAAGCATTAAGTCTTCCAGAAGATGTGCTAAAATTTTATTGGTTCCAAAGATTACAAGTCATTACATATCTCAGAAGGGTTGATTTAACCCCCAGATTTAGAAAACCCTTTCTTAGGAGGAGTAGGTCCTAAAAAGAACCTATTGAACTGAATAAATTAAAAAGCAAAACAATCCAGGTCTCTTTCCTTGACTTACATGTTACTCTTCAGCTTTTCAGATTTTGCTCAACTGGGAAGGAAGCTTTCAGAAGGTTGCTAAATAGAGAGTTTGGCTGTCAGTAGGGCATTCCATGCAAGAGTGCTTACGGTGGTAATCTACAGAGTGGGCCTGAGAAGGCCCAGCAGGCGCCCACCTGTATGACATGACTTATGTCTTTACTCCTGCTAGCTTTCAGGTGATGCCAGTACTCTTATCCTTAGCAATTAGACCTCTCCTGTGAAGTCTCTAACAATTTCTTCATTTTACAATCATCTTTCTTCCTAGTTTAAACCCTTCCAGCTATAGAAAGAAACAGTAGAAAGAACAGTGGATTTAGAGAAACAAGACTTGGACTCTAATCTAGCTCTCCCAATAAAGAGTCTGTTTTGAAAAAAATTATTCATATTATTTATGTTACCTGAAATTCTCTTATCAATAAGAGCTGTCTTTTCAGGTTATGGTAAGGATGAAAAACAAGTCTGTATGACTTTAGTAATATGGAGAACACTATATAAATGTAAGCATTCATCGTGTGTGTATTTCTGCATCCTTCACCCAGATGTAAGCACCTTAAAAGCATGAGCCCTCATTTTTATGTCTTTGAATCTTCAGGGATTAGAAGTTGGTGAAGTTTTGGGGTTTTTTTTCTGCACACAGGGCACTCCGTAGATACTATCCATGCTGGAAGTGTTGTAGGAATTGTCAAATAGCAGGAAGAGCCTTTAAACTTCATAGGAACTCTTAAGAAAGTTCCAGTAATTTCTCTCCCATCTAGAAGCTAATAAGTAACTGATGATGACAATGGACAGAGGTAAACATGTTCAAGATAAGAAAAAGAGCAAAACTAATTAAAATTACAGACTGTACAAGTAAGAACAAACTAACTTTCCCCATTTGAAGGTGGCATGTAAACTTGAAGTCAAACAATTACCTTCAAAGATGGATAAAAGTCACATTCCCAGCTTGAAAGAGCTACCATGTGATAATGTTTCCTCTGACACATATTATAGCTATTGCTAAAACTGGCATCTGTGGAACATTAGATCTTAATGCCAACATTGCCTTGTTATAGCTTGAGTGGAGGTATCTTGGCTGCCGCTGCTTTATGACATGATAAAGAATTCTGAAAGTTGCGATGTTGTTTGCAGTGTCTTTTCCTGATAAAGTAAATGGAGATGTTGGAGATGTATGTTGGTATTTGATAATTTTGAAAGCTTTGAGAAAGCTACAACGGCTTGGCAAAACATAGATGTCCAGAAAACTTCTTTGAAGTATTTCTCAATCCCTGTGCCTAACCTCAAAGGCAAAGTGAAAGTCAGGAAAGACACTTCATGGAAGCAAATCCCAGCACCTGCCTCT
The DNA here is from genome assembly GCF_028023285.1 of Balaenoptera ricei. Classification (NCBI taxonomy): domain Eukaryota; kingdom Metazoa; phylum Chordata; class Mammalia; order Artiodactyla; family Balaenopteridae; genus Balaenoptera; species Balaenoptera ricei. Next base: position 64,660,915 of record NC_082639.1, on the reverse strand, counting down.
GGCAGTCTTGCTAGAATCCTTTCTTGTTCTTTTCTTCCTTTTCTTTGAGCAATTAGATAGATAGAATGGAATATATGAAATCTAAAATGTTTATTTTCAAACCGCAGCTTTTAAATGTATAAATTTAAACATAGAAAACATCTAGCAAATGTTTATTTGCAGTTTTACTCCTCCAAGTATGTTAGAATTTCTTCCACATACTTTCTGGTTTATAGTTACACAGATTTCTACATCTCTGGTAGTTACATATGCATAAAAATGCATGCTAATCTATTTATTTAATCATTTCCTACATATGTGGTAAAGGAACAAAATGCACATCTCAACACCAAATGCTGGTGAGAATGTGGAGCAACCGGAACTCTCATTAATTGCTGGAGGGAATGAAAAATAATACAGCCATTTTGGAAGACAGTTTGGCAGTTTCTTAAAAAATGAAACATAACTCTTACCAAAAGATCCAGCAATTGCACTCCTTAGTATGTACCCAAAAGAGTTGAAAACTTATGTCCACACGAAAAACATGCACATGGATATTTATAGAAGCTTTATTCACGATTTCTAAAACTTGAAAGTAGATGCATGGATAAATAACTGTGGTGCATCCTGACAATGGAATACTTTCAGTGCTAAAAAGAAATGCTCAAGCCATAAAGAGACTTGGAGGAAACTTAAGCGAATTCTACTAAGGGAAAGCAGCCAGTCTGGAAAGACTGCATACTCTATGATGTACTGTATGTCCAACTAGATCACATTCTGGAAAAGGAAAAACTATGGAGACAGTAAAAAATCAGTGGTCGCCAAGGTTAATGGGGAGAGAGGGATGAATAGGCAGAGCACAGAGGATTTTTAGGGCAGTGAAACTACTCTGTATGGTACCATAATGGTGGATACATGCCATTATAAGCTTGTTCAAACCCGCAGAATGCACAACACCAAGAGTGAACCCTAATGTAACTGTGGACTCTGGGTGATAATGATGATGTGTAATGTAGATTCATCAACTGTAACAAATGTACCACTCTGTTGGGGGATGTTGACAATGTGGGACACTATGCATGTGTGGGGACAGGAAGTCTCTGTGACTTCCTCTCAATTTTTTTGTGACCCTAAAATTGCTCTAAAAAATAGTCTATTATTTTTTTGTAATGCACATCACTCCTAAAATGTTTGTCTTTTGTCTCTGTCCCTGACTCCCTTGCCACTTGATTTCATCCTCTTCTTGGATACTTACTATTTTCTATTTTGATGTATAGACATTTACATTATATCATACTCTGCTAAGATATTGTGACATCTTTGTTAACTACCTCTATACTTAGCACTGTGCCTGGCATCTAGCAGTCATTCCAGAAATATGTATTTAATGAATAAATAAAATAATACTTAGCTTTTGCCATCAGTTTCCATTTGTTATGCTGCTTTGATAATATCCTATGTAGGTTATCAAAAATTTCTACCTTTTGGAAGAAAACTGGGATGAAACTTTTGCCTGAGGAACTATCTATCATATCATTTAATATAGGTCTTGACTATCTAAGTTGTAGACACTTGTTACTGGCTACACCTGAGCTTCCTTTTCAAATATAAAAACACCCCAAACACACACACATATGTGTCCACACACATCACAAATATATATACACAAATTCACAACAGCACTGTGATATACACATAATATACAATGGCACAAACCAGTGACTTGCTAATCTTTTGAAGGAAACCCCCTTAACTGCAGCATGGATAGTGTAATGAATTGAATGGTGGTCTCAAAAAGATATGTCCATTTTCTAATCCCCAGACCCTGTGACTATTATCTTATTTGGAGTCTTATTATTATTATCATCTTATTTGGATCTGGGTGGGCCCTAAATCCAATGACAAGTGTCTTTATAAGAGACAGAAGAGGAGGAGACACAAACACACGGAGGAGAAGGCGATTTGAAGACAGGCGGAGATTGAATGATGTGGCCAAGAACCACCAGAAGCTAGAAGAGAATTTCCCCTAGAGCCTCAGGAAAGAATGAAACTCTGCTGATGTCTTGATTTTGGACCTCCAGCCTCCAGAACTGTGAGGGAATAAATTTGTGCTGTGTGAAGCCAGTGAGATTGTGATAATTTGTTATGGCAGCCATAGGAAACTAACATAGATGGACTGGATAGAAAAATAATTCCCTGCTAAATCAAGCCTAGCATTTTCAAACAAAGGACCACCAGAAACAAAAGAGGAACTAGGAGAAGGCATCCAAATTCTCCGTGACAATTATTACTACCTATTAGGTAGGACCATTCAGATACATCTAAATATATCCTGATAAATTATAAAAAATTTGATAATTGAAACTATCCTATAAGCATCCAAGAAAGAAACTAAGTTAAGCAAAAGGTATAAAAATCATGTCTACTTTAGGTTTTTGCATGACAACCTGCAGGCCAGAAGACAGTGGAATACTGTTCTGCAGCACTTTGGGGTAACAGGATTTTAACCAAATCATTCTATCCCCACTCACTTATTAAAAATTATTTTTTGAGATTCTGCTATGTGCTAAGCACTGTTACAGTCATTGATAATGCAGAGCAGTAAGCAAAACAGAAAAAAAAAATGTTCCTCTCATAAGATTTACATTCAAGGTGGAAAAGATAGACACCAAATACCTATATATCATATAGTGATAAATGTCATGAAAAGAAACAAAATAAAGTAAGATGAAAAGGGAATATGGAGATGGGAGTTCTAGTTTTTATAGGGGGGTCGGGAAACCCTCTCTGAAAAGATGATGTTTGAGCAGAGGCTTGAAGAAAGTCAAGGAGTGAGCCAGAATGATATCTGATGCTGAGGGTTCCTGACAGAAGTTACAAGTTGCAGGGCTCTGAGGCAGGAGTGTGCTTAGGGGCTTTAAGCAACTGCCCAAAGGCCAGCTGGAGAGCACTGAGCTAAGGGGGGATGGTAAAAGCTGAAGTTAAGAAGGGGTTGGGGGCAGAGCACACAGGATCTTGTAATACACTGTCAAAATTTTGAATCTTACTTTTAGTGAAATGGGGAAGGCTGGAGGGTTTTGAACTGGGAGTGCCATGATCTAGCCCATATTTTAAAAGGATCACTCTAGAAATTAAATAATCAGGACAAAAGCAGAAGTATGGAGACTATTTAGTAGGCCATTGCAATAATTCAAGATAGACATGATGCATGGGTTAGGGTGATTGAGGTGAAGGGAATTCAAAGTGATCTGATAATGGGATCAGATCCAGGTGCTGGAGTATGGGGAAGTGGAACTCACCTTCCCCCAAGAACACATAAAAAAATACAACTACATGTGGAACAATTCTCATGGAAAACAAACTGGAGACTGGCGTGAAGACTCCTGTGCAACCAACACTATGAGAAAGATCCACACAGAATCAGCTAGGAAAGGAGGAGAAGCAATCAGGTCAGGACCTGTGCTCCCGAGAGGAGACTCAGAAGAGGAGGGAGATTATACAGGCACAGATCCTCTCTTGGGGAGTGAGCAGTTCCAGCCACATATTGGGTGCCCCAGCCCTGAGGTCTGATACAGGGAAGACAAGCTCCCTTGGCTGGTGGGAGGCCAGTGGGACTAACAGGAGGGATGTAGGAAGCCTGGACTTTGCTTGTGAGGAGCATGCAAATGCTTGCTTGCTTCTGAATCAGGGTTGAGAGTGAGAGTGTGGCTTGAGAGTGTATAAGTAACTGGTTGGTTTCCCATGACTGCTCAGCGTGCACCCCAGCCTGAGCCTAGCAAACGCTCCAGCCTTGCTTGCTTCACGACACAGCTCCTCACTAGAGTGAGGGCTGCCATGACTGAGGAAAGAAATTGGCCATTAGACACAGAGGCAACCCAGGCCCAAAGTGGTATCTGAGCAGGGTGGGGCAGCCATTACTGGCACTTATAACAGGCAGCAAACCAGAAGCAGTCCCGATCTCTGATGGTGGCCGGATCGCCATAGCCTGCACCTTGTCACATGCTGAGAGCCAGCACAGGCCCTGCCTGCCTTGTGATGCAACTCCACAGCAGGCCAGAGGTGGCAGAGGCCAAGGGGAGAGCTCAGCCATGAGGGACAAAGGAGAATTATACTCAAAGTAGCATCTGAGCAGGGTGGGGGAAGCCATTACTGGAGCTACACAGGCAGTGCATCAGAAGCAGTCCTGGTTCCTGACCCCAACTGGACTGCCACAGCCCAAGCTGAGTGCCCACACTGGCCCCTGTTGTTCCAGCGTTCCTCATCTTTGGGGTGAGGGTGCCAGTGCTGGAAGCAGGAAGAATACACACTTAAAGGGAATGGAGCCACATCAGACCCAACACTCAGGGTTCTGCTCCAGCAACTTGGAATCTGATCTCACCCCCCACCCCAATAGGGTGAAAACAGCCACTGAGCAGAGAGGAAGCCCCAGCTCACACCTGGCTATGGCCCTGGCTCCTCCATCTCCAGCCCTACCTCCTACCAATGTGGTAGCTGCAAGCACACCCTGAGGAAAGAGACTTGAGTTCACATCAAATCCAGCTCTACCATCAAAGCCACTGAGTACACAGAGACTGTATAGGGTTGCTCTCTCATAAGGACAGCCCTTCAAGACCACAATAGGTAATTGTTTCACCTAATTTCATAGAGACAGAGAAAGTTAAGCAAAATGAGAAGACAGAGGAATTTGTCTCAGTTGAAAGAGCAAGAGAAAACCCTTGAAAAAACAACTAATGAGACAGAAATAAACAACTTAACAGATGAAGAATTCAAAACACTAGTAATAGGAATGCTAATGAAATTAGTGAATAAGACAGATGAACACAGTGAGAATTTTAACAAGGAACTAGAAAATATAAAACAAATCAACTAGAACTAAAGAATACAATAACTGAAATGAAAAACACTCTAGAAGGAATTAACAGCAGACTAGGTGATACAGAAGAATGCATAAGTGATCTGGATGATACAATAATGGAAATCATCCAATCAGAACAGCAAAAAGAAAAACAAATGTTAAAACATGAGAACAGTTAAAGCGATCTCTGAAATAACATCAAGTGTACCAACATTTGCATTATAGGGGTCCCCAAAAGGAGAAGAGAGAAAGAAGGGGGAAGAAAATGTATTTGATGAAATTACAGCTAAAAAATTCCCAAACCTGAAGAAGGAAACATATATCAAGGTAGAGGAAGCACAAAGGATCCCAAACAAGATGAACCCAAACAGGCCCACACCAAGATATATCATAATTAAAATGGCAAAATACATATACAAGGAGTCATATACAAGGGAATCCCCATAAGGTTAACAGCTGATTTTTCTGCAGAAGCTTTGCAGGCCAGAAGGAAATGGCATGATACATCAAAGTGCTGAAAGGGAAAAACCTGCAACCTAGGTTACTCTACCCAGCAAAATTATCAGTTAGAATTGAAGGAGGGATAAAGAACTTCTCAGACAAACAAAAAGTAAAAGAGTTCATCAATACTAAACCTACCCTGAAAGAAATGTTAAAGGGTCATCTCTAAGTGGAAAAGAAAAGGCTATAATAAGAAGTATATATAGGAAAGGAAAAACTCCACTAGTAAAGGCAAATATATAGTAAAGGCTGAGGATCAACCACTTAAATAAGCTAGCATGAAGATGAAAAGACAAAGAATTGTAAAATCAAGTATAACCACAAGAATCAGTAAAGGGATAAACATGAATATATAAAATATGACATCAAAAACACAAAATTTGGGGAAGGGGAGTAAAAAATGTAAATCTTTTAGAATGTGTTTGAACTTAAAAGACTACCTATTTAAAACAAGTAGATATAGCTATTAGTCAACACACGTAAACCCCATGGTAACCACAAATCAAAAACCTATAATATATATATAAAAACTAGAGAGAAAAGAACATAAGCATACCACTAAAGAAAATCATTGAACTATAAGGGGAGAAACTAAAAGAAGAAAAGAACAGAAGAATTACCAGAACAACTGGAAAACAAGTAACAAAATAGCAATAAGTACATACCTATCAATAATTTCTTTAAATGTCAATGAACTAAATGCTCCAATCAAAGGACATAGGGTGACTTTTTGGATTAAAAAACAAAACCCATATACATGCTGCTAACAAGACTCATGCCAGAGTTAAAGACACACACAGACTGAAAGCGAGAGGATGGAAAAAGATATTTCATGCAAATGGAAACAAGAAAGCAGTGGTAGCAATACTCATATCAGACAAAATAGACTTTAAAACAAAGTCTATAACAAAAGAAAAAGAAGGACATTATATAATGATAAAGAGAGCAATACAAGAAGAGGATATTACACTTGTTAATATATATGCACCCAGTACAAGAGCACATAAATATATAAAACAAATATTAACAGACATAAAGGGAGAAATAGGCAATAAGACAATAATGGTAGGGAACTTTAACATCCTATTTACATCAATGGACAGATTATCCAGACAGAAAAATCAATAAGTCAACAGTGAACTTAAGTGACACAATAGGCTGGTTATCTACAGGAAGTTCCATCAAAAAACAGTAAAATACACATTCTTTTCAAGTGCACATGGGACATTCTCCAGGACAGATCATATGCTATGCCACAAAACAAGGCTCAACAAATTTAAGGGGTAGAAATCATATCAAGTGTTTTCTCCAACCACAAGGTATGAAACTAGAAATCAATTACAGAAAGAAAAATGGGAAAAACACAAACATGTAGAGACAAAATCACATGCTACTACAAACCAATGGATCAATGAAGATATCAAAGAGGATATCAGAAAAGACCTCAAGACAAATGAAATGGAGACACAACTACCCAAAAGCTATAGGATGCAACAGAAATAGTTCTAAGAGGGAAATTTATAGTGATACAGGTCTACCTCAACAAACAAGAAAAAATCTCAAGTAAACAACCTAACTTTCCATCTAGAGGAATTAGAAAAGAAGAACAAAGCCCAAAGTCAGCAGAAGGAATAAAATAATAAAGAGAGGAAATAAATAAAATAAAGACCAAACAAAAAACATAAAACAACACCACCAAAAAAACAAACCCAGAAAAGATTAATGATACCAAGAACTGTTTTTTGAAAAGATAAACATAATTGATAAACCATTAGCCAGACAGGCTAACCAAGAAGAAAAGAGAGATGACCCAAATTAATCAAATAAGAAATGAAAGAGGAGAAATAACAATGAACACCACAGAGATACAAAAAAATCATGAGAGAAAACTATGAACAGTTATATTCCAACAAATTGGAAACCTAGAAAAAATGGACAAATTTCTAGAAACTTACAAACTTTCAATACTGAATCAGGAAGAAGTAGAAAATCTGAACAGACTGATCATTAGTAGTGAAATTGAATTTGTAGTTTAAAAAATACTCCCAGCAGACAAAAGTCCAGGACTAGATGGCTTCACACGAGAATTCTACCAAATGCGTAAAGAATAACTAATACCAGTCTTCTCAAACTATTCCAAAATTGAAGAGGATGGAGCACTCCCAAATTCATTCTACCAGGCCACCATTTCCCTGACACCAAAACCAGACAAAGACGCTACAAAAAAAAAAGAAAAATTACAGGCCAATATGTCTATTGACTGATAGATGTAAAAATCCTCAACAAAATATTAACAAACTGTATTCCACAATAGTTTATTCAAAAAGGATCATGCACACCACAATCAAGTTGATATATGATCAAGGAGGCACAGATGGTTCAATATTCACAAATCAATGTGATACCCCACATTAACTAAAGGAAGCATAAAAATCACATGATCAACTTAGACACAGAAAAGCATTTGACAGAATTCAACATCCATTCATGACAAAAGCTCTCATCAAAGTTGGTACAGAGGGAACATATCTCAACATAATAAAGGCCACTTATGAAAAACCCACAGCTAACATCATATTCAATGGTGAAAAGCTTTCAGCTTTTCCTCTAAAATCAAGAATAAGATAAGAATGCCCACTCTTGCCACTTCTATTTAACATAGTATTGAAAGTCATAGCCACAGCAATCAGACAAGAAAAAGCCATCTAATTTGGAAAGAAATAGGTAAAATTATCACTCTTTGCAGATGATATGATACTCTATATAGAAAACCCCAAAGTCTACACCAAAAAACTATTAGAATTAATAAGTGAATTCAGTAAAGTTACAGGATACAAGATTAATATACAGAAATCTGCTTTTCACTACAATAATAATGAATTATCAGAAAGAGAAAGCAAGAAAAAAATCTCATTTAAAGTTTCATCAAAAAGAATAAAATACCTAGGAATAAACTTAACCAAAGAGGTGAAAGACCTCTACTCTGAAAACTGTAAAAAATTGATGAAGGAATTTGAAAATGATATGAACAAATGGAAAGATATCCCATGTTCTTGATTTGGAAGAATTAATACTGTTAAAATATCCATACTACCCAAAGCAATCTACTGATTTAATGCAATTCCTATCAAAATACTCATGACATTTTTCATAGAACTAAAACAACTAATCCTAAAATTTGTATGGAACCACAAAAGATCCTGAATCGCCAGAGTAATCTTGAGAAAAAAGAACAAACTAAAGGTATCACACTCCCTAACTTCAGACTATATTGCAAAGCTACAGTAATCAAAACAGCATAGTACCAGAACAAAATATACACATAGATCAATGGAACAGAATAGAGAGCCCAGAAATAAACCTACACACTTCTGGTTAATTAATCTACAACAAAGGGGACAAGAATATATAATGGACAAAAGACAGTCTCTTCAATAAGTAGTGCTGGGAAAATTGGAGAGCTTCATGTTAAAAAAAATAAGATTAGAAGATTTCTTCACACTATATACAAAATAAATTCAAAATGGGTTAAATATCTAAATGTACAACCTGAACCCATAAAACTAGAAGAGAACAGAGGCAGAACACTCTTTGACATAAATCGTAGCAATATTCTTTTTGATCTCTCTCCTAAGGCTAAAAAAAGAGAAGCAAAAACAAACGAATGGGACCTAAGTAAACAAAAGCTTTTACACAGCAAAGGAAACCATAGACAAAATAAAAAGCTTATTGAATAGAAGAAAATATTTGCTAATCATATAACTGATAAGGGGTTAATATCCAAAATATATAAACAGCTCACACAACTCAATATCAAAAAACAAACAACCCACTTAAAAAATGTGCAGAAGAACTGAATAGACATTTTTCCAAAGAAGATATACAGATGGCCAACATGCACATGAAAAAATGCTCTCTCTATATATAAAATGGAATATTACTAATCCTTAGAAAGAATGAAATTCTGCCATTTGCAACAACATGGATGGACCTAGAGAGTATTATGCTTACTGAAATGTCAGACAGAGAAAGATAAACACTTTGTTATCATTTATATGTGGAATCTAAAAAATAAAAAAAGAATGTAAATAACAAAACATAAACAAACATTGATATAGAGAACAAACTAGTGGTTACCACTGGGGAGAGGAAAGGGGGGAGGGGCAAGATGGGGGTAAGGTATTAAGAGATACAAACTACTATGTATAAAATAAATAAACAACAAGGATATATTGTACAGCACAGAAAAATATAGCCATTATTTTGTAAAAACTTTAAATAGAGTATAATCTATAAAAATATTGAATCACTATGTTGTACACCTGAAACAAAACTAATACTGTAAAGCAACTATACTTCAGTGAAAAATAAACAAATGCAGATTTTTAGAAGGTTTTTCTCCTAAGAATCTAGAAGAATGGACTAAGGAGAATGTTGATTTGGGAGTGGGGATGGAAATCAAATCTTTGGTTTTAGTTTAACTTAGCTGTCTAAATAAACTCAACAGCAAATAACAACATCTTTAACTAGATGGGAGTTTGTTTCCCTCTCTTATTAAAGAATCCTGGCAGTAGAAAGTCTAGGGCTCTTGTGCTAACTGCAGACATTAGGAATCCAGACTCCTTTCTTTTCTGCTTTGCTCTCTCTGATGTGTTGTCTCATGGTTTAAGATGACTGTTTGGAGGTGGAACGATAAGAGCATCAATCAGAGCAGTCAACTATGCTCCCCACAATAGAAGATCTGAGTGGCACGTTTTCATAGTTGCTATAACATCTAAAACTTCATTATGTATCTCTTAAGAACAGAAATATTTTCCTACCATTGGCATTATTATGCCCTGGAAATTACATTATCTGATATATTCTGAGATATCTTTTAAATGTTCAAGTGGAGATAACCAGTGGGAAGTTAACTATAAGCTTCTGGAGTTCAGTGGAGAGTAAAAAGGTAGAGAAAACCTAGCTAAACCTTTATTAATATCTAAAAGTAATAGGAGGGGACTTCCCTGGTGGCGCAGTGGCTAAGAATCCACCTGCCAAGGCAGGGGACACAGGTTCAAGCCCTGGTCCGTGAAGGTCCCACATGCCGCGGAGCAACTAAGCCCGTGCGCCACAACTACTGAGCCTGCGTTCTACAGCCCATGGGCCACAACTACTGAGCCCGTGTGCCACAACTACTGAAGCCCATGTGCCTAGAGCCTGTGCTCCGCAACAAGAGAAGCCAGTGCAATGAGAAGCCTGCACACCACAACGAAGAGTAGCCTCCACTCGCCGCAACTAGAGAAAGGCTGTGCTCAGCAACAAAGACCCAAAGCGGCCAAAAATAAACAAATAAAAAAGAGTACTAGGAGGAAATTATCAGCTATTCAAAGGTTCAAATTATACACACATCATGGAGTCTTACACAAAGATATACTCTGGAAGAAATGAACAGAAAATAAAATGATAGAAATGGAGAAATTGCAGTATAACAGAACTCCAGAGAACACTGATACCAGCAAAATAGGTAGGTTTTTCCAAATGAGAGTGGTGAATACAACAAAATTAAGTTGCAAGAGCTACAATTACTCTTGAAAGACAAGATATTTAATAAAAATATGAAAAATGTATTAATGAAAATATATGTATCTAATTTCAAATCATATTAGAATATATTAAGGAGTGGAAAAATAAAATCATATTAGAATCCTTGCTTTCAATTGGGGGAGTCCAAAGTTATAATACTGTTCTTGGATTTAACTATATAAGCTCTCTTTCCACAACCCCAACTACTAATTTAAGATCTCTGTCTCCTGGAAAAGTCTACTCTAATAATTTCTAGGATGCTTAGAACTAAGTCATATGTGCTAACAAATACTTCTTTTCAGTTGTTCCATGCCTGTTCAACAGTCCCTGCTGCTTCAGCTCTGCTCATTACGCTTTATCATTAGCACAGCCCTTCCAGGGCACCACACCACGGTCCCTTTTGGTAGTACCCACCATGATGTGCAAGGTGATTATTACCAGAGGTTGCTGCACATCATGCATTGAAACACTGACTCAGCTCTTTGAATTCTTCTGGTCTTTGAATTCCAAAACTGTGCTATGTTTCATGTCAAAGCAGGAAAAATTCCCTCTCGCCATTATGTGCCATATTCGGACATTTGAGAACCAGAATGTTGCTATGAAAACAGTAACTATAACTCTAATGTACAGCCCCTTAAAGGTTTCAGAACTGAGACTTGAGGAGTCTAGGACCAGACTGAGCCTGATCTATGCTAGTTCTCCCCTTTCCACACTGATAATTCTTTGTGCTCTTTCTGTACACAGAACTGTTCAAGCAAACCATCTAAAAGTAGTCTCTCCTGAAAGGAAAACCGGAAACGGCTACACATCCGTAGTAGTCACAGCTTGGCCAAAAGCTAGGACTCCCATCTCCCTCATAATAAACAGAGAGAAAGAGTTCAACAGTGGTTTGTAAAAATGTAAAGATGACCACAACCTAGAACCAAGAACAGGGTGTATACTGTTCAAATCATTGGAGAAAAGGAATGTAAAGAAAGCTTAGTTTATACACAAAAGACATAAGGAAATGTAAAAAAAGTCAGTAAAGCAGAAAAAGTATAGAAACCAGAAAGTAGTAAAACCTAATAATAATTACGATAATGTGATTGTATTTAAGGTCAGTATTAAAAGATAAAGAGTTTTACAAAAAGATTTGTTAAAGTAAGGAAAGATTTATCAGATAAATATAACCAGCAAAAACAATGAAAAAAGGGATGGTAAAAGTTAAAAAAATAGACACTGTATCAAGCAATAATTAACACTGCACAGAACAGATAAGTTCCTATACTCATGAATTTATGTACAGTAGGATAAGTAAATTAACATTTAACAAACCATTTATTTAAATAAATAAAAGAGTGAGAAGAGATGTGCAGGAAAACCCAGCAGAGTAAGGAAAGCAGGAAAAGCTGCAGGGGGCAGGAGCTGCTATTTGACCTAGGATGGTCAGGGAATGCCTCACTGGTGAGGTGGTATTTGAGCGTGGAAGGAAGTGAGGATGATCCCATGTGGACAGGTGGGGGAAGAAGGTCTGGGCAGATGGAGCAGAAAGTGCAAAGGTCTGAGGCTGGGCTTGGAGTGTTCAAGGAACAGTAAAGGAGGCCATTGTGACTGAAATGGAGTAAAGCAGGACGAGAGTACTAGGAGTTCACGGCAGAGCATTAGCAGGGATAAGAAGATGTAGGGCCTTTTAGGCAACTGCACTTTGACTTTTATTGCAAGTGATCTGGGGAGCCATTGGAACATTCTGAGGATAGGAGTGACATGATCTGGCTTTTTAAAAAAATGCCTTTTTTTGCTTTGTTGAAAATAGAATGAAGAGTTGAGGGGACCAAGAATGGAAAGAGGAATATAAATTAGAGATTTACTTTGATAGTTCAGGTGAGAGACAAGAGCGGTTGGGGTAAGGATGGTAGTGGTGCACAGAGTGTGAAATGGTCCAATTCTGGACATATGTTCAAGAAAGAGTTGACAGAATTTCCAGATTGGTTATATGCCTTTTGTAGCTCTTGATTTGCTTGTCTGTCCTCCTTATAAGACTTTAAGTTCCATGATGACAGAATAAATGTATTATTCAGCTTAGAACTTTTGCACTAACGTAGTATTTGCCTTATAACAAGCAACCAATATTCTTAAACTTAATTTAATTTCTATATACAGATATTTTAAAATGAGCACTGTGGGATGGTAATAGAAGCAGAACAATGTAAAATGCACTCAATGTCACTCAAGAATTATCAGCTCCTTACTCGACGTAAATTCACAAGCAGAATAAGAATCTAAAGTAGAACTAAAAGAAAGGCTAAGATTCGTATGCTAGACAAAATGGCCATATGTTTCATTCATTGTGATAATTTTTCATGCAAAATTCCATGCATATTTTATTCTTTAAAATGAACTGCTATTAGATTCTTACATCATAATTTCAAAATACAACTTTTAGAGAAAAGGCACAATACATTTGGTACTATATAATCCAAGTTGTAAAATAATCAGCATAGATTGTTATGTATGGTTGGAACATTTTCAAATCAAAAACTTCAAAGGACTTTTAAAATGTGGTCAATTCAGATGCTACCAGTACAATACTAATAAACACGACAGCTCAATTATAAAATTGTTAACTCTCAATGCACTCAGTGATCCACTAATTCAAAATTTTTATAGTCGGTTTTGATGAGACAAAAACTAGCAGAATGCTTCTATTCTGCTACCACACAGCAAATAGCCATTGAAAAGGATGTGCTCATCATTATGTAATCCAATAGATAGTACATATCTTAAGGCATTCTAAATGCAAAATAAATATATCAGCTTTAAATCCCCTGCCATCATGCAGCTGAAAAAACTGATTGCAACTGATTGCACTGTAAACTATATATTTTTCTAGCTTTACACATTCTTTTCTATTCTCTTTGAAACACAACTTGAGCATTTTTAGGAAATAACACTAAAAAGTAAAATAACTTGGATGCACACTAAAAAACCAAGTGTAATGTATTACCCCACTATAAACATATTTTTGGTACTTCCTTGCATTCAGATTAGGCAGAACTCTCAATATTCTTCATATAGAACTTAAAGGGCCTCCAATTAACTTCCATGAAAGTTGAATCTTCAAAATTACATTAAACGCAATGAATGTATAATTTGCATTAAAGACATTTCGTCAGAGGAGATCAGTTAAATTCTTGAACACTAACAAATCAGACTTTACAATACTCTTGAAATTCAGGAAGAATATGTGGCTCTCCTGTGACCACTCCTTTAAAATTGATTACCACTATGTTAGAAACCACTATAGCTTGGAATTGTTTAGGAAGTATGAAATAAACTTTATATAGTGAAATGTATTGTGTTAGTATATTGGGAAAAGGCTAGAAAAATTAAACAAATCACATCTTCTAGTGACTACTTAATACTAACTAGGACTTTCCTCTGGGTTCAGCACACTTATGAATGTAACCAATATATCTATCTACTTATTATTTAATGTTTTTTAGAAGAGCCTGTCTTATTCCATTCTCTGTTCCTACAATGCCTGACACATGGTAAACATTTAATAAATGTTTAAATAGATGGTTACCTTACAAGTGAAAGAATAAACAGATAAATGAATGAGTTAACAGACAAATTGATTAATCAAGTCATTGTTAATTGGACGACACTGTTATAACCTTGCACTGAATTGTTTTTCTAGCCATAATGACTGTCTTTTCCTGAGTTACCTACATTTGCTTATCTAGCCCACTTAGAACTCATGGTCTATATTTGAGGAACAGGGAATCGAGATTGAGTGTGACCAAGAAACAGTACAAAATTATATGGCCTTTTATTAGAGAGTCAAGGTGAGACAATGTTTACTAGGAATCTTGAATATCCCAAATATTCAAAAACCTGCTACACAGGCTGCATCCACCTCCTCCTCCCTAGTTTTAGCTGCACCCACCTCCTCTCCCCCATTCTTAGCATGGGTTTCTTTACATGGTAACAGGAGTGTTCCAGAGGGCAAGTCTCAATGAACAAGCACTTATCAAACCTCTGCTTGTGTCATGTTTCCTGATTCTCCTTTGGCCAAATTTAGTCACTTGTCTGAGCCTTGAATTGGGGTAAGAACAGACTACGCAGGGATATGGATACCCAAGAGGCATGATTCACTGGGGTGGGGTGGGCTTAACATAACAACATGCCAAAAAGTAACATAATTGATTATATATTCTGAAACAGTCATCCCAGACACAAAGTAGAGAACTGATTAATGTGAGGAAGATGAAATTTGGGAGGGCCTGTTGAGAGCCTATTTCAGCCACTAAGGGAGAGATAATAGTAGCTCAAACCAAGAGGGTGGCAAAGTGATAGAGAATAGCAAGTAAATTTGAAAGCTACTTATGTGTTAAAAATCAAAGGACTTGGTATGATTAGACATGGGAATGAGAGAGAAGAAATTATGCAGGATGACTCTAAAACTTTTGGTATGTGCACTTGGGTAAACGGCAGTACCATTTCCGAGAAAAGAAACATTGGATAAGAACAATGCTGTGATCACAAGTTTGGTGGTAAATATTTTGAGTTCGAGACTCCTTTTAGTTATCCAAGTGAGAAGGCCAAATACGTAGTTGGATATTTAGGCCTTGAGCACAGAGGAGAGGTCTGTGCCAAAGATAAAAATTTGAGATCATAGCTAAAGTCATAATTAAAGTCATGGTTCTGAAAAAAAAACACTGCATGGGATAATCAAGGTAGAAATTCAGATTAATGAGCACAGAATAGGGAATGGGAGAAGAAATAGAGATGGCTTGGTGTCTCCAACTTTTATTAGAAGCTTGCCTGTGATGGGGAGAGACCTACTGGGATAACTGGAAGGAAAAGTGGAATCAATGAACTTATTTTTTTGTTTGTTAATTCTCTAAAGACAGGAAAAATGTAACATTTAAACAATTCTCACAGGTAGAAACTTAAAGAAAGATTTTGAAGCCATGAGCCTTCCTTGACTCATCTACCTGTCTTATTGTTGAATCTAGTAAATTAAACTTAGTCACCTGGCATCAATTGATAGGAATACATTCAAGAGGTATTTGGACATTATTAGGAAACAGTTCTCTAATTTATCTAATTCCCTCAACCTGGAATGCCTGTTCTCCATGTTTCTATGTGCCCAAATCTTGTCCATCCTTCAAGGTCAGATTCAAACACACCTTCTCTATTAATTCTTCCCCCATGCCCACTCCTCCAGCAGTTAGATGTTAATATTTCCCTACTTTATCTGTATCCCTTATGTTCTTCTTTCTTTTGAATGTTCTTTCTTTACCTATCCTACTATCTTCTTGAGAGTAGTGATTGTTTTGTATTCATTTTTCTATTCCCTCAGTGCCAGGTACATAATAGGTAATCAAGAAAGATTTAGTGAATAGATGTGTTGGCAGAATTTCAGGCAACAGTCGGAGTTCTTTAAAGCCATTATTTCTGGACAAGAGGTGTGCATATGTGTATGTGGGGTGAGGGGAGGTTTTTCTTCAATGCACACCACAGTGTTTGTTACCTATTTGACAGACTCATTAGACCCCTTTTTGCTTCATTTGTACTAAGAGAATTTCTAATTGAGGGTTGTCTCAGGTTGATACGTACAAGAGCCAATGAGTTTTACCCATGGTTATTATCCTCTCTTTTAGATAAAAAGTTTTTATCTCAGGGTATCCACACTTAGTTGCATCCCAAATGGTTTATAATGATGATAATTAGCATTTAAATAGAACCTTACCTGTTCAGGGGCCTTACAGCCATGCTTATTATTTAATGGAACGGTCACGCTGTTATCCTTCATTGAGAAATCTTCAAATATAAAAACCTACGGTATATAAATATCATAAAAGCCTAGGAGCTGATAGAGTTAGTGATGCTATGCATTTTGCCAGAAACTTCAATTTTATGGTATAAAATTGAACGCGGAAGACCATTAGTACTTTTCCAGCCCTGAAACTTAGCATGCAATGTATGCTCTAAGGTACAACTACATAAAGACAAAAAAATTCCTTCCACAATAACGCACCATTTGTCAAGGAGAGAAACCTTTTTTTTTCAACAATCTCTTAATGGCCACAGGACATGAGTGAGCACTGAAAGAAATCAGTCTGTTTAAAACTCTTGGTGAGATCATTCAAAGCCAGTCTTAGGCTGTGATCACTCATAAGACACTACTGATTTTGAGAGCACCCTAAGAGTATAGTTAGGCCTTCAAAGAATAAATCTCAATTCAAGATCCCTATTGGCTTTTGACAGTTATTTCATCATCTTGGCTATTATACTATTTTATCTTGGAAGGAATACTAGGCTTTTTTTCCCCCATTCTCCTCTTAGATGTCAAGTTTATATCTGGTCTTTCATGGCTTAATTTTACATGGTGAGTTTGTAAGAGAAATACAGGACAAGGTCTGAAACCATGTTTATGAAAGAGCTGTAGTATAACTTGAGGTCAATGGTGAAATGCAGGTAAAAATAGAAATTTCTTATTCTGCTAGAAATTAATATACTTTTCTACTTCTTAAGAGACACAACATTTATTTTCTCACGAAATTTGGGGAATTCAAATATTGAGGGAGACTGGAGTAGTGGAAGGAGCACTACGATTAACAGTCAGAGTCAAGCAGAGTTCTACTCTCTGTTTACCATGAACTCTCTGTGTGATTTGGGGGGAATTAATATAACCTCTCTAGGAAGTATTGTCATACATTATTAAAATAAAGAATTGGAAGTTAATAGTTACTTTAATTGTATATTTTGAGGTGAGGGTCTATAGATGGAAATACATAATTAAAAAGTAGAAATTGCCTTTATTGGTATGATTAGGAGCCTGGGTCTTCTAATATTTTATCAGAATTAATACATCATACAGAATCCCATTACTATATTCATCAGTCAAGAATTATTTTAAAACAAAATCGTTCTTTCATTTATGCTTTAAATTAGTTCTACTAAGACAACTTTTTGCCTAGGCATCTTTAGCAGAAGTCAGGTGTTGAGGTATTTCCATAGAACCTGTGTTTCTTATAGAGTATCTAGGAATAAATACTTAATAAGCTGGAATGCTGTTACAACTTTACTCACTGGCTTTCACAATAAAGTCACTATACTATCCAAGTGCTACTAATAAAAAAATAACTAAAAATTATTTTCAAAATCTCTACATAAAATTTTGAGATAAACACAAATGCAATCAGAAATACGGAATAGTTTATATATTGCAGAACACATAGTTCAAAGTGTTACGCGTGGAACCTCAAGCAAAATCAAAGCAATAAAGAACCCTTCATCATATTTTAAAATAATGACCCGAAAACCATAATTCAAGAAGAGTCATGTACCACAATGTTCATTGCAGCTCTATTTACAATAGCCAGGACATGGAAGCAACCTAAGTGTCCATCAGCAGATGAATGGATAAAGAAGATGTGGCATATATATACAATGGAATATTACTCAGCCATAAAAAGAAATGAAATTGAGTTATTTGTAGTGAGGTAGATGGAGTTAAGAGTCTGTCATACAGAGTGAAGTAAGTCAGAAGGAGAAAAACAAATACAGTATGCTAACACATATATATGGAATCTAAGAAAAAAAAAAAAAGGTCATGAAGAACCTAGTGGCAAGATGGGAATAAAGACACAGACCTACACAGACCTACTAGAGAATGGACTTGAGGATATGGGGAGGGGGAAGGGTAAGCTGTGACAAAGCGAGAGAGTGGCATGGACATATATACACTACCAAATGTAAAATAGATAGCTAGTGGGAAGCAACTGCATAGCACAGGGAGATCAGCTCTGTGCTTTGTGACCACCTAGAGGGGTGGGATAGGGAGTGTGGGAGGGAGGGAGATGCAAGAGGGAAGAGATATGGGAATATCTCAGTATATGTATATGAATCAGTATATGTATAGCTGATTCACTTTGTTATAAAGCAGAAACTAACACACCACTGTAAAGCAATTATACTCCAATAAAGATGTTAAAAAAAAAATTGACAACACAAATTAGAGCAAAAAGCACTGCACTTTGAGTAAGGAGATTTGAGTGACTTCTTGTCATAATGGTGAGGAGCTTGGGTTTTATCCTGAATCAGACTTGAGTTTGAACACTGGCCCCTGGAATTCCTAATTATGTGACCTTGGGCAAGCAACATAACCTCTCTTAGCCTCAATTTCCTCATGTGCGAATTGGTGATAAATGTGTCTTTCCTGACTATTTTACAGGTTGTTGAGAAGATCAAATGAGTAATGGATGGAAAAGTATCTATAAATTGCAAAGTGCTGTGCCAATGTAATTTTATTTGATGGAGCAGTAGCTAAATCTGGTACTGAGAAGAGCCTTTGTTCTTCTGGCTATGTGGAGGCATTAACTCAGTGTCAACTTTCTCGAAGTCTTCTACATTTACATATAATGAAGAGAAAGATTTTTCTAATTAAGGGATATGTGTGATGAGTTGAAATACGTTTTCTATAAAAAAGTACAATACCACAAAGTATACAGATTTGGGTTATAAAATTGTCAAGTTGAATGTCAAACTGTAACCTTAGCCTGAAGGACTTCAAAAATATAACACTATGCTACATTTGGATTTGAAGCAGGGACTTTTGATTTGTTTATCAAGACGTACTAAATAAAGAAGGATTTAACATTCTAGGCCTATGACTTGTGACTAATGTGAGCTAACTTGATTAATAAGGAACACAAAATTAGGGGTCTATCTTTTCTGAATTTGATTTGTGGGAGGATAAAATGTGTCAGGTAGATGTATATTGCCTAGAGAGAATGAATGACTGGGAAAATAAGAATGCAAACCTGACAAAAGCAAGAAAGAGAGAACTGAGGAAAGGAGACATACTCGTTACATATCTGCTACACACCTGGCAGTATGAAATGTATCTTAGAAACATATCCTTATTCAGTCTTCATTGGAACAGGAATACTGTGCAGATGGCAATATTAATTCCAGTTTTTATGGAAGAAGAAAGTGAGAGTGAATAAAATGGAATACTTGATCTTATCCATGAGCTACTAAGTGGAAGAGGTAAATGAGTTTCAGTGATTGCTAAGGTCCTTTCTAAAGCCAATACTCTACAAGAAAGGCTAGCCATACTGAAAAATTGTCATCAGCTTTGCATTCAGAATCTCACCCACATACCTATAAAACTTTGTGGTAGGAAGCAAGGTTGACTGTTTGTTATTAATTATAAGGCTCTCATATGTAGCCATCATATGTGTGGTGAGGTTGAGAGAAAAATATCTTGTTCTTCAAGTGGTAGAGGAGGGGTTTTTAGGAATGCGGGGATTTCTTGGAGAAGGATGCTTATTATATTGGCCATGGGGGTGGTAGTAGTGGTACAAGCAGTCACTGAGGCAGAGAGTAAAGTAGTTCACATTCATGAGTGAGGTCTATGATGATGAGTGACATCATGGAACTGAGAGAGAAAAACTTGGTGATAACCATGAGCACACCCAGCAGGGCCTGCTCAAGGAGTAGGTGGCTGCTCTAATGCCAGAGTTCCACCTTTATCCTGTTTAGGCATCATAAGTGGTGTCTCCTTACATTAGCTTCTAGCAGATCTAGAGAAGCCAAAAGCCCCAACTTCTCTCTCTGGGACCTAAGAAGAGGTTCTATTTTGTACCATCCTGTACAATTCATAATACAGAAAAGGGATGAAGGTTAGAGACCAGAGAGTTGTCAGGTATCAGAAGACATCATCTCTACTTGGACTGTAACATTCTCTGTACTTAGAGAGCAGTGCTTTTTATGTTGGGCATAGTACTTTTCATCCCCCTGGCATCTTAAGTATTTCTCTCAGTCTCTGACACCACAGGATTTAGGCTTACAAAAAATAAGTTTCTTCTTCTTTTCTGGAGATTTAAAAAAAGGAACCAGAAAAAGGCCAGCAAAGACAGGAGAAATATTCTGATAATTGTTTGCCTTGCCGAATTCTTCCAAATCACCAAGGAATGTGGCTTGTGCTTCCATCTTTTCTGTAACACTAAAAGAAAGTAACACATGACGATCCAAGTATTTCAAAATACTTGAAGACATAAGGATCCAGCTAAACTCTACTCCAATAATATATTTTTAGAAAAACAAAATAACAATAAAATCTGTGATTGTATCAAGTGCAAAAATGCAAATCTTTAATCATAAGACCAAAAAGTTGTTTCCCTCAACAAAATTTTAGTAAAAGTTAATACTAATTTAATTCCCTATTGATACCTGCCATCACATTTCCTTTTCACATCAGGTATCAGAATTACATTTCTGTGTATCTGATATGGCAGAAATCCCTGCTGGAAGGCAAAGCAGCATAATAACTGCAATAAAGAATATTATACAATTACATCTTCCAAGGAATTCTGAGTTAATAGCATGTTTAGAAGCCCCCGGTAGACTTGCTAGTATATATTAACTACATCATCAATAGTTGAATTATTTGTCATGCAATATTGACTTTTAGTGGGGAAGGGATGGCAAAAATGTGAGCAAATAGTCTTCATTGATTCTCTCATTAACTTTGGCTTTCATCGAATATCATGCCTTCAAATATACATGCTAATCTTGTGTGTTCATTAGCTTAAAAAGAGCTCAAATCAACAACTGATTTATTGTAGACAGCTTTGACACAAAGGCATTTTCACTGATACTAAAGACACTAACTTTGACAAATGGAGTGATGAAAGAGGAGGAGAAAGAAAGAAGTAAAGAGGTAATCTTAAAGCAGTTAGCCTGATGTGGCCTATTTATGGAGTTCTTTGTGTCAACAGAGGAGAAGCAGAGAAATTCTGCAATGACAATGGTAAATGGCATAGGTCATTCACACTGGACTATGGTTTCTGTTTATCTTAGTAAATGGAAAGGCCTAATATGAGTTGTGATAGGCAGAATGGGCTGCCCAAGATGTCGACACTCTCATCCCCTTGATTGTGAATATGTTAACTATACGTGATAGAAAGGACTTTGCAGATGGAATTAAAGTTACAGACCTTAAATAGGGATATTATCCTGGACTAACTGGAAGTGCTCAATTTAGTCACCACAGCCCTTAAAAGCCCAGAACTTTCTCAGCCTGGAGTCAGAAGAGATGTGGCAAAAGTCAGAGAGATCCCAAGCATGAGAAGGATTCAGTGTGCCTTGCTGGCTCTGAGACGTGGTGGCCAACATGCGGGGACTGGAGAGAGGTCTCTAGGGGCTATGGGAAGCTCCCAACTGATAGCCAGCAAGTAAACAGCAACTTTAGTCCTACAACCACAAGGACTGAGTCTGCCAACAACCTGAATGACTTTGGAAGTGGATTCTTCCCAGAGCCTCCCAATAAGAGCCTGACTGACCGGCACCTTGTTTTGTTTTGTTTTTTTCTTTTCCTTTTTGCCAAAAAAAACACAAAAAAACAAAAAACCCAGCCAAGCCAACCCAGATTTTTACCCATAGAACTGTGAGGTAGTAAGTTTATATTGTTTTAAGTTGCCAAATTTGTGGTAATTTTTTACAGCAGCAACAAATTGGCAGAAACTAATTAATGACTATAACTAAATGTAAAGATGTTCAAATAAGAAAAAGGTCAACATTCAGATGTAAAAAATTCAAATTAGCACTCAATTGTCTTTTTGAAAATCATGAGGGACTAATACTACCTTAGTTGGTTTATTCTATCATTACTCAGATGTTTACAGGGAACCCAACAGTTGATCATAAGAAATCATGTTTCTTTCTTTCCATTTCTAAAAAAATTTCTTTTTAACCTTCATTCTTTTGTCTAACTAGCCTCTTCAATTTTTCCTTCTGGTGTGTCAATTGGTTCTGCCATAAGATAGTGAAATAATCCTTGCTATTTTTATTTTTTATGTCTCGAATTTGTATAAGGGCTATTTCATTAATAGTTTCTAAAAATTTAGTTCACTGAATATCAGTTTTTACTATTTTGGTTTATTTTCTCATTATCATTTACTTAGAGCTTTGCTTATTTTCCTAAGAGTAGTATTTTTCACCACTTTCTAATTCTAAATATGTAATGAGGATCAGATCATCTACCTGCTTAAAATCCTTCAATGACTCCCCACAGATCCATACTCATTGCTTGGCCTAAACAGCCTTGTATATTTTGGCCCTTGCTTAATTCTTCAGCCTCATGTTCTTTTTAGACTCACATCTATTACCTTTTGATCAACCACACTGAGATTCTTAAGTGTTTCACAGTTATTCGTATGTGCTCCATCCTCTCTGGGTGCCTTGACTTTGTCAACTGGATAACTCAAACTGGTACCTCAGGGCTCAACTGAGGCACCCTCTCTTTCTAGAAGCCTTTTCTGCTCCTGTGTAGTCAGGGTTAGATCTTTCATCTATGTGTTTTTGTAGAACCCAAGCTTAACATTATCATAAAACTTATTGTATTGTACTGACATCAGCTTATTCAATGATCGCTCCTTCTTAAAGTATAACCTTCTTAATAATAAAGCATGTATTTTTCTCATTTGTATAGACAACGACTGTCACATACTAGGCATTAAATAATATGTGATGAATGATGGAATGAATAAATAATGTGAATGAATCAATGAATCAATCAAATCAGTTAACAGAGCTCTGGTTGCTTTCAGGGCTAAAAAAAAAACCCCAGAAAAACAAAAAAACAGAATCAGAAACAGGAGTTTAGTTAACGGGAATATAGTGGGCTATAAATACAGATAAGAATTAGAGCCCAAACATAAGTGATTCATATAGGGGATGAGCTGTAGGGAACTGGGGGATCGGCATAGGCCAGTGGTTCTCAAAATGTGGTTCCTAAACTAGCAGCATCAGTCTCACCTGGGAACTTGTTAGAAATGCAAAGTTTTGGCCCTAACCCAGACTTACTCTACTGGAAGTTCTGAGAATGGAGTCCAGCAAGCAGTGCTTTAATAAGCCTTCCAGATGGTAGTCTGAGAACCACTGGCATAGGCCAAGATAATAAGATGAGGCACTTGGAGCTTAGCAAGCAGTGTCAAATATCTAAGGGATCAAGTTGCTGGGAAGAAAAGGCAAAGTTAAGAGACACTAGATATAAAAAGTTAAGCTATCAATCCTGATGGAATTGAACAGATATAGAGAGATAGAGAAATAATTACAGGGAAAAAAAAAGTAAATAAGATTGCAATATTGAGCCAATATTTCCTAAGGTGGTAAGTCTCAATAGGTTAGGGGCAATGGGAAGTATGGATTCTGATACATCCTTTGGGGTGATAAAATAGATAGGGGTAAGAATTCATATTTAATAAAGTCTTTCTAGGTGACTCAGATATGTATTACCTCTTGTTCCTAGGTGAGAGGCATTAGCTTATTAGTATCCTTATCCAAACATCCTGACTTGGAGCCAGAACTAAGGTGTTAGCATGGGTAGGAAGTAGTTAATCTAGTTCAAATAGTAGGATATTGGGGTGGGAACCAGCTTCTTAACTGACATACTTTCCTAAGTAGATAACGCATAAAGAAGATGGAACAAATTTCAACTCCTTACTCAAATAAAGGTAATGAGAATCGGATGTGGGTAAAATGAAGCACAAGAAGTAGCACTTTAAAAACAAATAGCTTATTTTTCATCATCCACAGTAATGTAATTAGCATGGACTTCAACCAAGTATTTCAACTCTGTTTCTCATTAACTATGCACAAGAATTCTTAACAAGGAACCCAATTTCCATGTGGCTCTGTACATGATGCCAAAGATTCATATAAAAATGAAAACCCAGCAGATTATTTAGGAATTTCCCCAAATCTGCATATTTGGCGCTGTATAAACAAAGCTACTGATTTATTTTCACTTGTCATGTAGGTGTTCTGATAGCTATAGCAAATACAATGGGTTTTTTATTTTTTACCCCCTCGGGGAACTTGCTATTGTTTTGAATCTATTGATCAAATGTTTATTGAATCCCCCTATATGTTCAGCAATGCCTAATTAAATTAGCAATGAGATACCCAAAGTTTGGCAGTAATACAGAAGAGGAGAGAAACAAATGTTACTTCAGAAGCAAGAAAATTCAGAACAAAATATAATCCTATTTGCTATATGGAATTGAACCTGAAACTTTATGTTGACAAGTTAAAATCAGTTAAAAGAGGATGCGTCTTGAGAATTCCACTTTTGGTAATAGCACCTCAAACTTCATTCTGAGAGGAGCTGTACAAACATTAAAAAAAATCTATTTGAAGGCACAAAATGGCTAAAAAACAGTGCAGAATTAAGGGGCTAAGATAAGGAGGAGAAGGAAACCGAGAGATGTGAGCCTAGAATTGAGGGGTCAATTTCCCCCTTTGGGAATTTCCCTGTTGCATTCCTAAATAAATAACCAATGGAAGTGCATGCATATGACCACCAAAAGACACGTAAAGAATTTTCAGCACAGCATACTCTTACACTATGGAAATAGCCCAGATACCCATCGACACTGAAATGGAAAAATAAGTATATTTGTAGAATAGAATACTGTATAATGGTTTTCTCAGGGTATATGCCCAGTAGCGGGACTGCTGGGTCATATGGTAGTTCTGTTTTTAGTTTTTTAAGGACAGGTGAATGGATAAAGAAGATGTGGCACATATACACAATGGAATATTACTCAGCCATAAAAAGAAACGAAATTGAGTTATTTGTAGTGAGGTGGGTGGACCTAGAATCTGTCAATCAGAGTGAAGTAAGTCAGAAAGAGAAAAACAAATA
This sequence comes from Balaenoptera ricei, assembly GCF_028023285.1. Classification (NCBI taxonomy): domain Eukaryota; kingdom Metazoa; phylum Chordata; class Mammalia; order Artiodactyla; family Balaenopteridae; genus Balaenoptera; species Balaenoptera ricei. The sequence goes on along the minus strand of NC_082639.1, from coordinate 64,635,311 downwards.
CCATATGCTAACACATATATATGGAATCTAAAAAAAAAAAAAAATTGTACTGATGAACCTAGCTGCAGGACAGGAATAAAGATGTAGATATAGAGAATGGACTTGAGGACATGGGGGTGGGGTGAGGGGGAAGCTGGGGTGAAGTAAGAGTAGCATCGACATATATACACTACCGGATGTAAAATAGTTGGCTCGTGGGAAGCAGCCGCATAGCACAGGGAGATTGGCTCGGTGCTTTGCGATGACCTAGAGAGGTGGGACAGGGAGGGTGGGAGGGAGGTTCAAGAAGGAGGGGATATGGGGACATGTGTATGCATATGGCTGATTCACTTTGTTGTGCAACAGAAACTAACACAGTATTGTGAAGCAATTATACTCCAATTAAAAAAAAAAAAGAATAGAATACTGTAGAGTGTTTTAAATGGATGAATATGAGACAGGCTGGGACCCGGGCCCCTTTGCTGCAGTGCTGCAATGCTTGCACCTGGACACACCTCTTCTCTAGCAACAAAATACAAAGAAACTATATGGGACTAAAAATAACTGCGTGCATGCTCGTTGGGGCAAATTCTGAACAAAAGATACAGAGAGACCAAAAAACCCAACTGCCACTTTTGAAGATTCCCGAGTAAAAGCAGGGGGTCTGGAGCAAAAGTAGGGTATTGCTCATGCAATGCTCATTCATGTGCCCTGCACACACCCCCTGCACACACCACCACCTAAGGGGTAGGCAAACCACCTAAGCCACCTATCCGGCCAGACCCGTGGACACACCCCTAAACTCACCCCTTATAAGGAACAAGCTTGTCCCCCCTCAGGGAGCGAATAAGCAAGGGAACCTTGTGTTTGTTCTCTTTCCCCCTACTGCAGCAGGGGCCCTAATAAAGCCTTGCCTGAATTTCTTGTCTGGCCTCTGATCAATTTCTATTGATTAAGGAGGCCAAGAACCCTGTTGGTAATAAATTCACAAAAAGAATGTTGACCAATAGAAGCCGGATATAAAACAGTGTCTATGAATATAATATATAAAGCTAAAAACCAGGCAAAACTAATCCATGGTGTTACACATCAGGATCAGGGAAGGGGTAATGATTAGCGGTTCAAGGTCTGACCTACCACAGTTTAAGACTTCAGTGTATTTCTAGAATAGGGGAGAAAATGAGTTTTCCATATGGTCCAGAGCAGAAACACGTTTTTCAGTAGGTTTTGGGCCCAAATTCTGAGCCAATAATTCCTTACTATTCCTTGCTTTGTCATGGTTCTCTGTACTAAATTTCCTAAGGGACTTCTAAAGGAAGAGAGGTATAATCACCATCAAGGTAGGCTTTAGGCTTCCTGGGTTGCCAACTGAATTATCTTAATAATGCCCCATTCTATCACTTCCAAGAGTCACATAAATTACTGTAATGAGTTGATATAAGAAGTCAGGTCACTTGACCCAGTACCATTTTCATTTATCTACAGTTGGATAACTCTTTATGATGGAATAAAAGCTAGTTATTAAAATACAAAGAAATAAACTAAAAATATGAAAGATGAGAACACTCAGATTATTCCAACTTGAGTTTGTCTTTCAATGTTCAATATATACCAATCTAAACTTTGTATCATCTCTGTGAATATCATTTAAGATGACAATAATAAGGATAGATCCGAAATTGCATTCTTTCCTCTTAAAGTAACAAGTTCCCTTCAAATGCAAATACTATGGATGATCCAAAGTCCAAATGTACTGGCAGACCCTTGGTTGAAGAATTTAATATCGAAAAATAAAATAAGCAGAGTTTTAAAATAATTACATAGCAATTTTGTTGTTTGAATTTATATGGCAAAGACAGATCTGATCATATTTGACATCTTATTTCTTTTATTTCCTTCTGTGTTTAGCTGTTATTATCTCTCTTAACATCCTAATGGGAGAATTATATTTGAGGAATTGCCTCTCCAGCAACATTTATGAAAATGAGTGTAGTACTCTGAAAATACTTCCCTCTATAGCTCATTAAATGCTCTTTTCTAACTTGTTCACATGGAGTATGGATTATTTAGCTTCCCCATAACCGAGCAGTAGAATTTACCAAACAATGGCAAGCTATTTATATATTCTCCTTTTTGTTACAAAATGCAGACAGGTACATGCCTTTTCATTGATGCTGTTATTAAAGATTCAATATTACTTGTGAATAACAAAGGGCTGAATTATATAGTTAAGTATTATAACCAATAAATAAAAAGAATTTAGAAAATCTTTTTTCCTACTATGAATGCATTAAAAAAATCTCTTCTTTACCTCATCACAAAGAAATGTACAAAGTACCAGAATTGCTATGACCTGGAAAAATCAACAAATATAGCATTCAGTGTATCATATGTATGTGTGCACATGGATTTGAATGCATTATAGAAGGAAACATATCTATGTCTCTGTCATAGCTGTATCTGTATAGAAGAAAAAAACCCCATAGAAGCTATGCTCACTCAATCCCTTTGCCAGTCCAGAATAGCTACTTAAAAACTGACTTTTAGTACAAGGCTTATCATCAACTTTGAAAAGAAAGTGAATCTTGAATTTAAGACTAAAACTTTTCAATATTCCTGACATCCTATTTCTAAATGCTACCGAGGTCAGCTCTATTCTAGATTGTAAAAATCACACAAAACTTTTCTGATGTTTTCTTCTTTCCTCATAGGCTGAGAAATTGAAATGGTTCAGTACTCTGCTCCCAAAGACATTGCTGCAGTAATGTGAATTTCTTCCCATTCCTCTCTCTCTCTCACCAAGAGGCACTGGTGAACCCATTTTTTCCTCCCTTTTTTAGTTGGCTTCTCTACTGCTAAATAGTTCTTGAGAAAAGTTGTAGTATCAAGCATCGGTCTGAGATGATGTATAGGATTTTTCTCTAAATCCTCATAATGTTCTAAACTGCTCCTGACCCTCCTCACCCCATTGGTATTTGTGTCTGTGGTATGTGTGAACACTCAAAGTTTTCCCTCCTGACCCTCATGTACCTTCTTCTCTCAACTCATACAGCAGTAATAGTTTAGGAATCCCTCTTAAGCATCAAATTACCCTTGCTTATTTTAGTCACTGCTGTTTTACTTTTTGTTCTGGCTGAAAATTCCTATTCTGTTAAGTTCCACCTCAAGTATCACTACACCTGTGAGCTCTTTCATACTCTCTGTACAGAGTTGGTTATACTTTCCTCTGTACTTTCATAATAGTTGGTTTATCACTTATCAATTTTGTCAAGGTTTAGAGCTCCTTGAGAACAGAAACTATGTCTTAGTCAAATTTGAATCTCTTGGTACAAAACATAATACACAATAGACTCTCAATTAATTCTTGCTAGATAAACGAATAAGCCAATTACCTGTAAGAACAAGGCAAGGCTATACATACATCTTTCATTGTATAACCTTTATAGCAGTGATGTCAAACCATATACCATCACCCCTAGTGACAAAGGAGTTATTTCACAGGGATTACACAGTTGGAAAACTTTTATCTTTGTTTGTTCAGCATATACTCACACTTCTTTATTTTCCTTGAGGAATTTCTCTCCCTCCTTACTTTTAGTTCATGAGGTTCATGTACATCTAGGATTCTAGGAGTGGTTTATGAATTACCTGGCCAATGAGAACATCACATTCTCCTATCTATAGCAATTGGCTCAGGAATAAGCATGAGGCCAAAGCAAGGCCAGTCAGAGCCAATGATAGATATACAATTCTAGGACATGTGTTGGTAATATGGAACTAGAGGACCACTTTACACTGCCGCGGTGGCCACCAGTTGAAGATTAAGAATAAAGCCAAGAATAAGTAAGCCAGTAAGAAAAAAAGCCTAGAGACTGAGAAAAAAGAAGTCTGATGATATCATTTGAAATCCTAGATCTAGCCATGTTTAAAACACATCTATTCTTGGACTTTTCAGTTACATAAGCAGAAATCATTTTCTGTTTTGCTTAAGCCAGTCTGAGTTGGGTTTTCTGCAACTTGCAACTTAAAAAGGCTGTCTAATACAGCCTAACAATCCAAATTTGCAATAAGCTTTGTCTAGAAATTAAATATATAAATGTATATGTACCACACATACACATATATGTGTATATATACACTGTTTACACATATGTGAATATATATGCTGTTATTTTTCAAATATATGTAGCACTACTGTAATAAATAAAACACAGAAATATTGTTTATAAGTGTTATTGACATTACGCCAGCTTGGTTATGCATTTTCTCACTTGATGGACTCTAAAGGTAAAACAGCATCCCCTGAAGTCTAACTTTTAATACTAAAAGGGATTATCATACTCAAAATATTTTCTACCACTGATTTGGAACATCTGTGCAGTCCTGAATCTACAGTCCACCTTCAGTAAATACATATTGATTGATTTCAATTATAAAAGGAATTTTCTCCATTAGTTTAAAGATAGTATTACCTTGAATCATATGTTATTGTCAATTTGCAACCACTTTGACCAAAAAAGGGTAATTTCATATGGTTCAACCTAATAGAAGCCCAATAAGTATTTATTGAATGAATGCATCAATCAATCAGTATATTTTTACTATTTTTATACTGTAGCTCTAAAATACTATTCTAAAAGAAGTAGAAAAAAGCAATTTTGTGAGTACTTGTTACTTGACTCACCTTATTTTTGTTCAAACTGTCTTCTGTGTTTAGACACTGCCTAAGAGATTGAAATTGCCTGGGAAATTTTCATTTGCATTTTTAGGTATGAAATAGCCATTTCAGTAGTTTTCTCCACCATCTAAAATAAACTCACTTTTTTTTTCCTCTTCCATCATGATGAATGAGCCACATCTGTGTGTTTCTTCTTTTTTTTTTTTAATACTTACGTGGTATGCTGATCCAGAGAAATTCTTGTAAATAACTTTTTTTTAAGCTTTCAAATCATTTCTGTGCTCACATTTTTCCCAGAAGTCTTTACCAGCCTATTTGTATCTCCTTCGAATTCATTATTCCTTTCTCTCCACACTCTTTGAATTATCTGAGATATCATCTAGAATGAAATTGAAGAAAACTGCCCTGCAATTCTGAGAATAAAAGAAATATAAAACCAGTGCCCACTCCTTTTCACCTCCACCTCCACCTCTCCTCCAGAATGTTGTTTTCTACTAGTTGTCACAATAACAACCATGCGGTTTACTCGCCATCTCGGTGAGGACTACATGTTCTGTTTCTTCTGCCCAGGCTGCTTGTGTAACAAAGAAAAATAGCTATAAGAGGTTTGTGTTTAAGCAGAAAATGTTCTCAAAATTCTAGATACAAAATATAGCTTATTTTGTATTCCTGAAGACACTTATGTACGGCCTGAACTTCAGCTATGCTTCCCAGCGCTCACAAAATTAACACCTCAAATTAAACATCTCATCAGTGTAGCTTCTTTGCATTTCATCTATTTGTTTCAAAAATGATAAAGGAGGAAAATTATGCATTTTGGGAGGTACTTGGTCACAATACAAACTCACATTTATTTGAAAGTCTCAGAAAATAGAAATTGCAAAGCCTGTTGTGAGAAGAGTGTGGAATACAGGAAGTCAACCAAGTGAGTAAACATGAAATGGAGGATTATCCTTATTTGTAGAGAATCCATTCCAGCAAGAAACTGAAACAGGGGCTTCTGCATCTAAAACAGTGGGACTACTGACAATTTCCAAATGCCCTATACCATATTTCTCACAATTTTACATAAAGTATTGATGATTATTTCACCGGCATTTCCAACATACATGGCTGACATCTTGATATCTTTCAATCCTTTCTACTCCTAACACTTACTTCAGATCAGTTACCAGATCCAGTCAATTTCATCTCTACCATAGATCTCTAATGCTTACATTCCTTTACTTGCCCACTGTTACTGTCTCAGTTCGTAGCCTTATGACTTCTGGCCTGGGCTATTTGAACTTCTCCCAACCTATGGTGAAAGCTCCTATACTAAGCCACTCTCTGTAACATTGCCAGAGAGATTTTTGAAACTTTATCTTATGGTGTCCTGAATCTGTGGTCTGTCTCCTTGCCTGTTAGCTAACAATGAAGTAGGACGTGCTCTCCCCACTCAACAATGTTCTTACAGTGGCATGGGTGCTTTGAGGATGGCTAAACTTTTGCAGTAGTTGCCTGCTGCAGGCAGCATGCAAATATTGTAGACAGGGAACAAGAATTCCTAGCAAGAATGAATGGTAGCTCCTGCACTGTCCTGGACTTCCCAGTCATGTCCCATTTGAAAGCCTAGAGGAGAGACATCCCTGAGAGATGCTTCTCAGGGCAGCGTGAAAGTTTCGAATGGGATTCTGTGCCTTTAATCTGATGGTAGATTTTCCAAGAATTAAAATACAATAATAAAATACCCCGAAAATGTCTAAATATGAGAACCATTTCCCTTGTTCTTTTTTTCCCAGATAAGTCAGAAGATGTAAGCTATGATTAAACAAAACATTAACAAAAAGTAGGGTACTGTTAACTCTCAATTATACACCTATGAATTATTTATGGTGACCCAATATTTCCTTTTTACCTATCCGCATCTCAGGTGGCTGCATTAAGGTAAGGTCTGATACTGCAGAAGAGGGGAGAAAGAGACTATTTATGGTTTGACTTTTAGAAGGTACATTTTTAGTAATGACCTTCAGGCTATTATTTCTTCTCGTTGCTATTGCCTCTGCACATTTTCTTTGTTGTCATTGCTGTCATCCTCCTCCTTTCTTCTTCTTCTTTCTCTTTTTCTCCCTCCCCTCCTTCTTCTTCTCCTTCTTTCTCTCTCTCTCTCCACACCCACCCCACTCCGATTAGCCAAGTTAAACAAAACATGTTATGATCACCAGGAATTTTGGTTGAGTGGGAGAGTGAGAAGTCAGAAAAATAATTACTAAGTATTTTTCTTGAGAAATATTCTTTGCAACTCTTATGTGTAGCAAATATATAAGAGTTGGAACCTTGGTAAAAATACATGCAAATAAGTTACGTCTGGAACCATTTTAGGAGAAAGGACCAAGAGCTAAAATTTATTTAATGTCTACTATGTGCTAGACACTGCTATAAGGTAGATATCTTCCCCATTTTATAAATGAAGAAACCGATGTCTAGAAACAACTTGTTAGCCATTACAGTATTAGGAAATGCCAGATTAAGCCTTGATATTTCTGACTTGAAAATGCACATACCTGGGATATAGGTTCTCTTTGATACTAAACTGCTCTTAAAACTGCCACCTTAATTCTTAAATTCTTAGTCTCTATATTGTTGGCCCAAACCTACAGTAACTTTTTCACACAAGAAATGATACTGTAAGCTAGTGCGGGCAAGCCAAGCCCAACTTTTGAGAGAAGAGCTTCAGTTTGAGAAGTCTCAAAAGTCCTCTTTTCGTAACAAATCACACTTCTGAGTGTTGGCCTCCAGAGCAGAAACTTCTTGTGCATAAAGTTGTGTAAACTTACTGGTTATACAAGCATTTGACCAATTTATGACTTTAACAGCACTTCATTGATCAAATGCTCAAAATATAAATTTTAATTAAATGTATTAATTAACTTGCTTTTTTGGGGGGGGGGGTTCTTTCACCGAGTATATTCTCTTAGTTCTCACTACAGTAGGTTTTATTTACAAAAAAACCCCAAAAGACAAAAAACATACTTTTCCTTAAAATATTCTGAAAAATATGAAGTAAAAATAAAAAATATATAAAATAAGGTATTTGTAATCTCTAATTGTTGAGACATTTGACCAAAAGAGGTAAGACTTTGAAGCTAGATAATTCCAGCTTCCTTTAGTGCTTGTTTGTTTTTGTAGCAAAAAATATTTGTTAAATGTTTTTTCTAAATTAGAATAATATATTTAGTTGATACATACCCTGTAACTTACTTATAGAAATTTTAACATTTTCAAGTAAACAAATGGCTCTCTGAAGTGGCTAAACCTGCCTTGCCCTGAAAATGAGTAGAGAAGCTTAGTATCCAGCTAAGTTTAGCAAACTAAATGAACTATTGCTCAGATGAGAACCATCTGAACTATACATTTCTGAGTCATTTATAGTCATAAAGAGAAGATTCAGTTTATCACACCTTCATTGTGTTTATTGTTGAAGCTTAAACATTCACATTGCTCATGCCCTTGTCCCAACTAATTCTGAATTGTCCAATTCAATTTTCTGAATTTGGGCTACACTGACCTTAGATCAGAGTGCAAATGAGAACATTTTTCACAGACCAGTTATTTGACATATACTTTTTCATTTGTTGACACTTATATAGAAGTGCTTTACAATTCTAATTTTGAAGAAATCTGATTTTATATTTCTCGCACATGAGTTATGTTGCTTATGCAATCTCACTTCCATGATCTTGATTGTAAATTAATTCTTTCATTGTATCTTTCCTGAATCACAGCATCAATTTTCATTAGATACTTTAGATGTCTTCTCTCATAAATGACGTTTTGAGAACTGAAAAAGCCATTCAGGCTGCACCCACATGACCCACAGTTTCATGCTGCATATCTAGCAGCACATTGCTTTTAATCAACTTAGTGATATCAGGGTAGTTTTTTTCTTTCCAGATGTTGTATTTGCCAGTCTGCAATTTTTGAGATGTAATGTCTTCATCCCATCAGTTTTTTGATGACATATAAACACTCTGGGCCTTTTCTTTGCCATTCAATACATGCACTTTCACATTTGGCTGAGAAGTAAATTCTGGTACTGAATATCATTTGCATCAGACCAGAACCAGCAAGAGTAAATAGAGGGTAAGTGCATAGTCTCAAAGACACTCTCTCACCTCCCTTTCTGTCAATGTCTACGGTCCTTTGACTGAATGCTAACATTTGCAGACAGCTAACTTGACCTTAGTGTGATACAGATTTCTATTCAGTGACGGCATCTGAGTAAACCTTTTTTCTTCCAATCCAGTTATGTTGATTCTTCTTATCTAGCTAGAATTGGTTTTGATATCCTCAGTGAGATTATTTGGCAAATGTTTGTTTCTCCTTTTTACGGTTTTAAGAAGAGCAAATACCTTTTGTTCATGATTAGAAAGGTACAATTCATGTTACTTTGCCTATCTCTTTTTAAGGATTTCACTTAATATTTACTACTTACATTAGACAATTCATTTGTATTCACATTAGAAGGAAGAACTCATCTATTTAGAGACAACAATTCAGTGAGTTTTAAGAGACATATACTCCTGTGAAACCACTGTCTCAATCAAGATACAAAACATTTCTGTCACCTCAACAGAATTCCTCACTCCCCTTGTATATAGTTCATTCCTCTCTCAACTCAGCCCTACGTAACCACTGATCTGCTTTTTTGACACTGGAGATTAGTTTGCATTTTCTAAAATTGTATGTAAAGGAAATCTTACGGTAGGTACTCTTTAATCTTGCCTTCTTTCACATGGAATAAATTGAATGTAGACAGAGAACGCTGACCATATTTGAGCCCATATTTGGGATAATTCTGATCAATTAGGAGTAAAAAGTAACTAAGACGTGAAAAGGATAATTTAGGTATTTGTGTTAAAAAAAAAAGGGGGGAAAAATCTTAATATAAGTAGATGGCATAGTATATTTGTGCTGTTGAAATTACAGGGAATATTTAAAAAAGGAACACAAATCCTTGCCAGAAAATAACTTCTGGGTCAGTTAAAAATTAAAACTTTTCCATTAAGGCATCCAATAATCACTGTATTTAAGAAGCCGAGTGTCAACATAAAGCAAAATTGTGAAATGATTAATTTAGACATAAAAATATAACAAGTTCAGGAAATGTCGCCACTGGTTTTTCAGGTTCACATGAATCTGATTTTAGTTCCCACATACTCTTTTCAGAGGATATTTAAATAATTTGACTGTGACAAGCCAAACTGTTTTGATACCTCATTGAAAGTCAAATGAAAACATTAATCAAATGCAAAAATATTCCAGTCAGGCATAGAAATGCTGCAGGTTAGAAAATAAAATGTTGCCTTTGAGAAGGAAAATCAATCAATCCAGAAAAAGCAGGTATTGGTTCAAATCTACATGGTCAGTAGTGACTAGAAATTACTAGAATTCCGGGATTGTATTTTTCTTAAGAATCATCAGATAGTCTTGGGCTATATCTATATTGCAAAACCAGCTTGTTTGGCTAACTTTTCACCTGTGTAAATTAGAAAATCAGAGCAGTCAAAAAGCTGATTACATTTTCTTTTCTTACAGTCTTCACTGTTTCTTTGGACAAGCTTTAGTGACTAGCATGCAAATAATTATCTGCAGCACAAAACAGCCAGGGAAGTGACCTGTGGGAGAGCAGTCTTAATTGAGCAAAAGAATGACTTTCATATTATTAAATGCTACTGAATTGTTCAATATTAAGTAAAAACTACCTTCTCATTTCTGTTATGAATTCTATAAACTACACCTCCCTTGGTAAGGCAATCTTTCAAATATTGCTTAGCTGTTCAGTCAGAGCTGCTCCTGGTTTGTGGGACTAAATGACTATATATCTCTATGTTTTGGACTATATGAGTATATAGTATGGGGAATAACCTTAGTCTGTCACTTACTAGCTGTATCACCTTGATAGTTTGCTTAGTGTTTTTAAGCCTTTCTATAGTTTATCTTTTTTTAAAAGCTATCATACAGAATTATGAGTATTTAATAAGCCAATGCCTGGAAATATTGAGCTCAATGCCTGGCGCAAATAAACATTAATATATGGTACTCTCATATTCCTTAAAATGTTATTAATTCATTATGCATTTGACAAATATTACTTGAATTTTTATTAGGGCCCAGTCACTGTGATAAGCATTTGGGAATAGAATCCACAGCCCCTGTCCTGAGTGTATAGCAGGGAATATATTCAAATACATGAGCAATTTTAAGAGTGCTATCCTGAGATAAGTAAGAGCATGGTGTGCTGTAGGAACACCTAGGAGCACTTCCTGGAAGAAGGAGTAGGAATTAGCCAGGAGAAAAGTGATATTGGAGGAGGGGAGAGAAGGGACACTGAGGGGAAGAAGGGAAGAACGTATGGTGGGGTGGGCGTTTTCATCAGAATGAATAGTGTGTGTTAAGTCCTATATTAAATGTACCTTTTCAGATAGAGAATATAGATGCAATTCAGTGGATAAAGACAAAAACAAAAAACAAAAAACCACCCCAAAACAAAAAACAAACAAACAAAAAACAGAAAAACAAAATAAAACAAAAGAAACCCCCCCCAAACCTTTTTTTCCCTACTGCTTACAATGTTGGGGAACAGGCTTGGTAAGTAAAAGCTCTTTAGCCTCATATTTAGGAAGCAAAAAAATAAAGAAACTTTGTCAAACTCAGAAGAGGTTAATAAAAGTTCAGTGCTAAAATGTCTGCCCTAAAGGCCAATCATATCTCAATAGGAGGAAACTCAGAATATCTTTCTCATTCTTTGTATGAAATGGGAAAAAAGAAAGAGAAAGAATTAGATGAAGCATGTAATCAATCCTTTCCTTTACAAATCCCAGCAATTCAGGAGGCCTGCCGGCAGCTAAATCTTTCACGAACCACAGACAGGAAAAAGCCTATTAAAATGTGCTCCGTTCCCAAAGAAAGGGATCACTCAAGATCCTCAGACCCTTAACTCTGAACAGATTTAATGAAAGCCAACTGCTATTTTAAGAATTTAGAAGGGGATTTCCCTCCCCAAAGAAAAGAAGCCAGACATCATCAGTGCTCTAACACTGTTTCATCTATGGCACCAGGCATGCTTTTCACTAACTTTCTGTAGGTTGTTAAAGCCATTAAAAGAGGATTTAGTGACTGAGAATACGTTCTTCACATACAAGGCTTAAAATGTAATTGATACAAAGACCATCCCTCTAGGATTAAAGAGTTCTAATCATTCTATGAGGTTCACATGCTCTTTTCTCCATGCTGGTCAAGGTAATAGTCAGCCTTTCAGAAAAGAAGTGTGTTGTCTCCCATACCATTTAATAACCACAACACCTTTCACCCTCAGTGGGAGGAAGATAATCCAGACTACTCTACAAATAGTAGAGATCCAGCAGTTGGATGCAAAATGAACCTTATTCTGAGACTTTCTGGCAACTCATTTCCATGTGATTAATAAAAATGATATACTGATTTCTCTTGCAGAGTCTTTCTCTAACGTGCTCCATGTACTTTTGCCCTGACACCCCCTATTAACTGCAAGGATATCTCTGAAGTTAGACATAGACATCATTATCTCCATTTGCAAATGAGGAACCTGAGGCAGAAAGAAGTCAAGTGACATAACAACAGTGACACATGAGAACAGAAATAGAAATGAGAAAAATGACTGTCTTTTGGGAATCAAGAGGGTGTGACGGGATGAATTCTTTCTTTTCTTTGACTACTGAAAGAAGAGCAGGGGGCAACCTTCTCAGTGTTAACTTTGAAAACATCCCCCCCTGCTCCTTAGAGTAAGAAGGACAATATCTCAGTTGAGTAGCCCGGTGAGCTAACTGGGCATAGGGAAGGAAAGATGCCTAACTACATAGATGCTCCATACATCCTCTGCAAAACTAGGGCTTCTCCTACTTGACATTTTTTCCTGGCATGAACTCTGGTATGTGCCTTTGATGATGCTTCCCCTTCTCTGCCATTGTGTTCCCAACAAATGACTGTTGAATGATTGAATGGCAGATGTTTAAACTGTATGCTTAAGTTTTGTGAATGAGCCCTAGGAAGAACAATCACTGAGAAGGATCTTGAATAATCAAATAATCCTGTCAACCCTCAGCTACGTTTTTATCCAAATTCTGTTCTAGATCTGCATCAACCCAATGGGACTGTCAAACTGAATCCCTGTTGCAAGTTTAAACCATGATGGGATGGAGAGGTCTCAGTGAAGAAAGTAATACAGGATTAGAATTCCCTGGCCCATCTTTATATATATATATATATATATATATATATATATATATATATATGAGATCCTCAGTCAAACAATCCAGTTAGCTCTTACATCTTCATGACAAGAAGAAACTAGCCATCTGAGATATTATAAACAAAGTTTGTGGTACTACAATCAAAAGGGGAGACAGGTCCTTAGAAATATTTAATTCAGTAAAGAAACTTGGGCATTCAAGAATATTAAGTAGTGAAAATATTCCTTAAGAAAAATAATGACAATAATATCTAATGCATTTTCTCATTTAAACCCTATAAGGTAAGTATTATTATTGCCATCTTGCAAATTAGGAAACTGGTATTTAAACAAATGGCCCAAGGACACAGGTAAGCTGTGACACAGCTGGTATTTGAACTCGCGTGGTCTGGTTCCGTAGCCTGCAATCTCAATTGGTTCATCCTGTGGCCTTCGAATAGGGTGGTAACCCACACCAACACAGATTCCCGGAACTGTTCATGCTGCAAGTCAAAAGAAGACTAACATTATTGGAAGAGTTGCTTCCTCACAAGGCTGACAAGGAGGATTTTGAGACAGAAAATATTAAGCAAGGCAAGAAAATTTATAATTTTCTGCATCTCTTTTCCTAGGCCAAATTAAAGGTAGAGCTATTGAAATTCAATCAATGGAAAAATATCTACCTATTAAGATTGTTCCTCATTTATTAGCTAGCAATTCTGGCTCTGGGCCCCGAGTCAGGCTGCTCTCTATTATAAACTCCAGGATCTGAACAACATAACAACATAAATGAATCTCAGCAAGCAAAGATTGAAAATGATGAACTGAGAAATGCACAGATAACCACAAGGTGGCATTAATATCATTATTGAAAGGTTAGCTGCTTAGGAAATTGACATGGTGCCAAGAGGGGCACTCACAGTGCCTCCCAAGAAATGAGAGCAGAGAAGAAACAAGACCGAACAGAGAAAAGCCTTTGTTGACATTTTCAAAAGCTGACTCTATACAGGCCATATCCCCAAAGGATGGAAAATGGCAATGTGAGGAACCAGCAACACTAGAAAATTGCAGGCCAGCAAGTTCACTGCCAGTCATAGGGAAGGACTGGAAAGGTTTTGGCAGGTCAAAAGGTGCATCCCTTCTCCTCCAAGCTCCACCCTGGGGTGACAGAAGGTAACCCTGCCACAGGGAAAGCACTCCTGTCTCTGGCTTTGGGAATTCCCAGGGTATGGCCGTGTTGTACTGAAGAAAGAGGCAGCAGACTGAACCACTTCACCACAAAAAGCATGGGTGTAAGAAAGTCTAAGGCCACGTTCCAGTGAGGACTAGTAGCATTTTTATGTCAAATCAAAAGCAAATTTTGGTATCACAGAATTCCTGTTTTTGGCCAAATCCTGACTTTCTATGTTCTCTTTACACACAGACACATTTATTTTGTACACACACATAATCTTGTGTACGGTGTCAAATGGCATAGTGTGGCTCAGAATCCACCTCTAAGATGTGAGATTCAGGGATGTGTCTAACTGGGAGGATTGAGGCAAAGATTCCGACGGAAGTTACAGCGAAAGATGGCAGGTTTGACCAGGTCTGTGTTAGCAATATGATAGTGTGGGCAGAATGAAGGAGCTTTCCTCTGATTTAAATATACCTGTTTTAATTTAAAGGGAGTATGTGTCTAAGGGAATTTACTTAATGAGGTGTCAAGTAGGGGCACTATTTTTAGAATTAGTGGATGCAGCCAAAATTAAACCAGACATTCTAATGGAGGCAGCTGAGAGAGGAAGAACATTTTAACTGGTCCTGGGAGGAAACTTTAACTATTTCCACAGGAGTACAAAGAAAGCACAACTCAGGACTAAGGGACATTATAGGATAGAGTAAGGAGGGGGGACTGCTATTCTGGTTCAGGATGAGGAACCAAAATGAAATGTACTGAGAATGTTTGGGACACATCTGGCCCTCTGGGAACTGTGGGAATCAGGTTAGAGGGCAGGGGTGGATCTACTATCAGAGAAGAGGAGGATGAGCTGGACAGTGAATTTCTATTTAAATAACAGGTAGGAACTTGAGAGTCAGAGGGAACTGTCTGCTTCATCTGGAGCTTCAGGGAGCTGAGGACAGATAGACTGACTTCAAGCACGTCAGAAATGGGAATGGAAAATGTGACTGAATATCAACACCTGAGTGAAGCTTGCAAATAAGATTTTTAAAAAATTAATTAATTTTATTTTTGGCTGTGTTGGGTCTTCGTTGCCGCGCACGGGCTTTCTCTAGTTGCGGCAAGCGGGGGCTACTCTTCCTTGTGGTACGTGGGCTTCTCTTGTTGCGGAGCACAGGCTCTAGGCACTCAGGCTTCAGTAGTTGTGGCATACGGGCTCAGTAGTTGTGGCTTGCGGGCTCTAGAGCGCAGGCTCAGTAGTTGTGGTGCACGGGCTTAGTTGCTCCATGGCATGTGGGATCTTCCTGGATCAGGGCTCAAACGTGTCCCCTGCATTGGCAGGCGGATTCTTAACCACTGCGCCACCAGGGAAGCCTTGCAAATAGGATTAATTTGTAGAATTAAATGTCTGAGGAACCCTTTCAGTGGATATGGTATAATAAGGTTCTATGAGTAGAGTGATCAGAGTCTGTGTTTTAATTTTCACTTTTAAAGAAAAATGTGTATGTGTGTTTTCATTGACATAGAGCAAATGGAACTGTGAGATGTTTTTGAATTTATATAGCCTATTTCATACTATTATATCTTATTATGGTAGATGTTTTTTACCCTTGAACCATGTTTAGGTTCAGGGACACAGGTCCCCACATTCCCAAAGCTATTCTCATGTTTTTAATGTAACAAAAAAAGTGAATGAGAATTATTTCAAAATTAATTTATATATAATATGCTTTACTGAGTAGCTTACACCACATCTCCCAATTAGTGGTATTAGTTTATACATTGTGAAAATGTGTTTGTAAACTAAAAATATTTAGTATGCAGTTGACATTATGTTTGTGCAACTAATTCAGGCAAATCTAGATCACCCTTCTACCCAAACCCTAGTACCTGTCATCACTAGTGCAAATAAGGTGAATGTAACCCAGACTGCTGGCTGCCTACCAAAACTCATTTCCTCTTCTGGGCACACAGCTGGACTACATTTCCCAGTACTCCTTGCAGTCAGGCATGGCTATTTGAGCTCTAGCCAATGAGATGTGACTGAAAGTGACATATGCCACTCTAATGCCTGGCCCACAAAGCATTTCATGCACGTCTCACATATTCTTGTCCCATTTATGCTCACTTGAATAGAGATGATCCCCAAGGAGACCCTAGATGCAACATGCTGAAAATGGGTCCTGAACAACTTCATGGGTAAGGGACCACCACAACAACCTGTTAATTCACACAATCAAGACACAAACTTCTATTGTTTTTGAACCATTATACATTTTGAGGTCTGTTATTGAAGCAGATAACTTAGCCAAACAAATCCAAATTTCATCTTGGAAAGCCGTATAGCTTAGTTTTTTTTCCCTCATTACTCATAGTAGTAATGAAATTGACACCGATTGAAACTGATTACTTAAATTTTTTTTTTTTAATTTTGAAAATCTGAAGTCATCTTACAATTTTGGATATAGACATTTCATAATTAGGCACCCCATAAGCCCTCAGGCCCTAAGCCTCAAGGCATCCCTTGTACGTAATGAATTAACTTCTCTATGAATCCCAAATGGTAACAGCTAGTCTTATCCTTGGGAGAATTGAGAAAAATCTCTCTCAAATCATTTTCCATAGGGCTTAATTTCTTCAGAACTGCAGATGAGAAAGAATGGAAGCATTACAAAAACATGAAAATGTGCATGCTTATATGTTCATTGATGTATGATATTCACATATACATTTATGTGATTCTTTCTCTATATATATGTGTGTATTGATTTACTATTCATAGGTCTATATTCTTCCAGGGTTTTATAGCCTTGAATACTCGTATGAACTGCGTGCACTTCAGTTGTCTAATATTGAAACTTTTACTTCTGTTTGGCTGCTTATGAAGATCCTACACTCCTGGGAACTTTTCTAATATTAAGTATGAATTATAAATTAGATGCTCAAGAATGCTTTAGTATACATAGCACAACTCCCATGGAAACTGCTGGATCTTGGAACCTACTCTGTGCCATAGGTATCATGAGCATGTGGATCTGTCTTATGCGCTAGTTATTGAGTGAATGAATGAATGATTATATTGTATTTAAGGCAATGATTCACAAAACATTTGGAATTACATTGTGACTTGATTTCCAAGTATTCCCACTCCACCCTGGAAGAAGAGAAGGATGAGATTGTATAGCAAATGGTTAAGAGGAGTAATTGGTATTAGACTAGAAGGTAGTTCCCAATGCTGCCTGTATATTGGAATCACCTGTATTGCTCTCTAAAAATATGACACCTGGGCCCCAACTCTGAGATTCTGATTTAAGTAGCATCAGGTTTTCTTAAAGTTTTCCTAGAGATTCTAATGTGTAGCCAAATGTGAAAACCACTCCAACTAGAACAATGTTTTCTCTCCTTGCTTGATTATAAGAATTAGCTGGTAATCTTGTTTAAAAATATAGATTCTCAGGTCCAATTTAGGACATTCTCAATCTGTGCCTTTTAGGAAGGAGTTTTTGATTTTTTTTTTAGAGGAGGGCCCCCAGATGATTCTTATGCCTGGGAAATAATACTTAGGCTCTAAGCTCTGCTGGAGAGGGGCTACGGTCTGTCATCCTCAGCTGTTCCTCCAGGCATAGCATAGACTCTGGCTCATATCAACCATTCAAATATTTTATATTAATTAATTAATTCACTTAATTTTAAAGTGGAAATAAATGAAAAAAACTGACAAAATTAGAAATGTCACTTGTGACTGGTTTTATACTAGAGATTTACAAAAGTAGAGTTGTGAAGAATTTCATGAGTTTGAAGGGTTCTCTTTTAAGACTTACTATAAATATTGCAATGTAATCAATTAATTGGCCTGCATTCAAGTATTCAGAATTCTTTGCAGGATGGTATTTGCCAGTGAATGCTAAATTCCTTCTGTATAATCACTTATTAGAAAAGTCACAAGCGAAAGGAATAGCTGAGAGCGAACTCTATAATCTATGTGAATCAAGGAATACAATTGTACCTAATAGTTAGGTAACAGAAAAACAATAATTTGTTAATTTGTACTTGATTGCTGTTTTTTAAAAAAATGCAGGGTTTTTATATTTTGTATTCAACTGAAAGGCAAACACATACATCAACTTAAAAGAATTATTAAAAGTTTTAATCAAATTTTTCTTTAATACCTTCTGAAATCTTCACTAACTTAGTTAAATCCACCTTCAAAATTAAAATTCTTTTAGCCTTTACTAGCATTGTCATTTAAAATTATCTGTCATTTGTCATCAGCAAGTTTGCTGTTTTTCAATTATCACTAATTATTTTCCTTTATAGTCACTCGAATAAGCTGACACTCAAAAACAGCCCTCAGATCTAGACCTGGACCCCCAATTAATTAGTTGTGTTATACAAAAATAAATATCTGTATGGATGAGAATACTGTGGAGTGTTTTTCCATCCACATCCTTGACCTATAAAGGAACAAGTGAGGGATTAATCACAATAACAACTGGCATTTGTATAGTGCTTCACAGCTTACAGGATGCTTTCATATATATCTCTCTTGGGAGTGCCATGGCCACTCTGTTGGAAACATCACTGTTTCATTGATTACAGTGCTGTTATATTATTTATTTAAATACAGAAAAGACCATTTATTTGATGTTTGCAGTGATGTTTGGTTCCAACATCAAAAAATTTGGAAAATGGACTTTACCAAGAAAACACAGATAGCTGCTAGTATTAAGTAAAAAACATTAAAATGTTTAGCTGTAAACCATGTTTTGTAAGCTCCAGTGCCACAAAATGAGCATATAAATTGGACCAGGTATAACCTGGTAAGTTGGCAGGTGGTGGGGTCTATGACAAATTGAAAAGTACCTTCCTGCCTAAAGCTACACATTTAAAAATATTTAAACATTATGGGCCAAAGAAGACATATCCGTATGACTCATATGCAACTTCTGCTCCATACTAGCAGAACTTGGGGTGTAGAAGAAGAAATAAAGCAGAAACACAGAAGCACAAGGAGACGGTATGAGAAATGGTTTGGGTCACAGGAATTGCGCCTATAGGACTGAAGTGCAAAGAGCAAGGTTGATCAACATGGCTGATGCTCATCCAATATCACCCAGCCTCCTCCTATCTCTCTGTACTGACTTGGTTTTGCTGTTGTGGTTGCGTCAGCATAATATAGCTATAAGCATGTGGCTGTGGGCTTAATATCTTTAGTCAGTTTCCTTACAGTAAAATGGACATAATAATAACTGTATTATAGGATTGCTGTGAAATTAAATGAGAGCATACATAACAAGGGCTTAGCAGAGGTTTTTCACATTGTAAGCACTGAATAAATTCTCATCATCATCATTGGAAAGAACCACTTCCTTAAGCATTCCTTGATTTATATGGTAAGAAACTTATAAGGGAAAAGCCAAAGTGTTTTCCTTTCACTCAAATAAATTAACAACCACAAAACCAAAGATAGAAGTGTCGCCTCTCTGTGGGCTGATCTGTAAGCTCAAAAAACTTCTTTCTTTTAGAACTATAAAAGGTATTGGGCAAGTTAGTCAGACTCTATCTACAAGGAGTCATACTTGTACCAACTAGGCCATTGCTTTCTGAAATGACATTCATCGAAATGCCTCAAGAATTTGGTTCAGTCAAAAATGCATTGACTGAACACCTCTGTGTAAGACACTATGTTTAGTTTTGGAAATCTGAGATGAAGAGAGCAGGATTGCTGTTCCTGAGGCCCTGACCTGCCCAGAAAAGTTGGGGAGAGAAACATGGAAACAGGTCATTTCAATACAAATGTAATGCCTGAGTTCCTCCCTCTATTATGTACATCTTTCCCTCTACCTCTTTCAATGGGAGGGACTTTCTAAGCATTGTGCAAATACAAGGATTAGTATGCTATGAAAAGACTGAGGAAAGATACATGCCTATCCTTCAAAGTCTAGTTTTAGCTCTACATCCTCCAGGAAGCTTTCCATTCTACTTTGATCTTTAATTTACTCAAAATCCTTTGAAAATTGCTGATTAATTATTTTGGCCCTTAATCATTTTCCACCTTAAATGGCAATTAATTTGCTTCCTGGGCATATGTTTTATGTACCTAACCAGATTGTAGTAATAAACCCTGAGGAGAAGGACTTAGACTCTTTTGGGCAGTACACATGCTACATTTGCATTAAACTGAAAAATTGAATGTTTTATTGCTACCAGATTAAAGAGCAGTAGAAAATAGTCCACAAATAATAATGCAAGAATTTGGTACTCTATTATATTGAAGGCACCCATGAAATAGTGTTTCATAAGAATCGAAGACTTTTTGGCACAATTTAAGTATTTAGGTTAGATTAGAGACAGAAAAAATGGTAAATATAAACATATCTGTTACGTAATGCATATTCTATTTTCACTTTTAATCAACAACATTTATATTTTTGGTCCTGCTTTATAACCTGGTGGCAACAACTTACACTTACTCACAGGGCAACAGAACACACTTTCAGTTGCCCCACAAGTGAAGCGTTGCAGCAAGAGAAAACTTTCAGTGAGCACATTTGTTTCAATGACACATGCAAAGATGGTTGGGATAACGAAACAATACCCCTAAAACTCACAGATCACCAGTTTGAATTATGCTAATTTATCACCTAAATCTGTTTCCTGAACATTGTTACTGAAACCCAAAGAAAAAATATGTTTATTAACTTAAATATTTTTAAAAGAGAGGTAAAGAAAATAACAGGGAAGAAATGACTTTTATTTGAAAACTAGTAAACAATTATAGATTGAGTCCTATATATGTTTACTTCCAATATCTAAGATTCAACCACTCTTCATATCTAATTTATTTTATCTCTCCTGTCTCTTCCTTTCATTTCCTCTGCCATTAGTGAACTTCTGCTTTTCATTACTTATCTAGATCACTGCAACAACTGCTTCACTAGTTTCCCTTCAAAAGATGCTGGATTAATCTTTCCATACTACAGTCTCAAATTTGTGACTCCTTGCTCTAACATCCTCAGTGCCTCCTTCTTGCGTACAGAACAAAGTCTAAACTACCTTACTCTAGCATTCACTAATTTCTGTGCTCTTGTTTCAGTTTATTTTTCTTTCCCAAGAGTCCTCTTCATACATTAAATACACTACCTACATTTGTACATTTCATCTACTAAAGTGAAACTATTCAGTGCTCCTATACATGCCTTTAACTTTCTAATCTCTTTTTTTTTTTCATGTCTTCCCTAAGCCTAGGATATTCTTCCAAATTCTAACCATCCTTTATGGCCAAGCCTGAAGGTCACCTATTCCATAAAGTTGTTCTAAATTTCTCAGAAGTAATTAATATTCTTCTTTCTGAAATTTTATAGAAAATATTTCACTATTTCCTTAAGACAACTTGTTATTTTTATACCTAGAGCATATTTAGGTATTTTTCTCCCCTACTAGAGTAGGAAAGCTCCTTGAGAATGGAGTCTATGGAAGTTCCACTTGGCTCTACTGTGCCAAGTATAAAGGCTTTGAACATAGCAGATACCCAAATAGCTACTGAACAAATGACTGGAGTAATTAATGAATATTTAGCAGTTTTAGAACTGTGGGCTTTGTATTAAGGATCATATATGGGATCTACTTGAACCTTACTGGCAACCATGAAATGAAAGTTATTGATTTTGAATAATCCGGCTTGTTTCATAAACCAGTGGTTTATCAGATCGGTGGTTTTCCAGATATTCTCCTTAGCACATTTGAGATTCCAGAGAGACAGCCCAAGGATCTCCCTCTTTGGCAGTGAGAAATGGTAAAGGAACAGAATTCTCCACTGCATACTCTGCCTTCAACTAAAGCTGCTCCTTTTGTGTATCGGCCTTTCTCTAAGACTTTGCTTAGAGAAAGCGTTCACTATTTAAAAAAAAAAAGAAAACCCTTGGAGTTCCACCACCAAAACATTCTAGTTCTATATTTGTTTCAAGTCTCCATTCCACATGAAAACACCTTCACATGATAACTAGGTAAATGAGCTTCTGTGTTTTGGCTGAGTTTATAATTATAAGAAAAATAACAAAATGTTAGCACAAAAGTAGCATTTCAGATAATTTTATAACAGGTCCTACTATAATACCTGACTTTGTATGAGACATGACATCCTATAATGGTCATTGATCTCAATCCTTGATCTGACTTTACTGGCCTGAGAACTAGCTAGCTGGTGAATCTTACAGATGTCATAGTCTTTCTGCATATTTTTCACAGATTTGAAAGGTCCCTGAGAGGCAGTTTTACAGCTTTCTATTTCTGTAAAAGACAATGACAAACCTTTCTATCCCCTAGGCTTGTGGTAGCCTGTCCCTTTACCCACAGAGTAGAAAACTGTGTTCTGCAATAAATCTAAAATGTATCTTCACTGAAATCTGTCTTAGACTCCTAGTGAGTTACACAATTCCAAGTTCATTATTAAGAGGGAAAAAATACCTGTTTAAGTCACGGTGTATAATTGGCTGTGTCAAGTTGTGAAGGTACTCCATACCTTTGGCAACATCTACTGCAATAATTAATTTAGACTGCAAGTCAAGAATCCTAGAATTTAAAAATAGATTTAATGAGGATGAAATGGTCAAAGCCAATACCATATCTTTCTAAAAGAAATCAGTAGTGTGTGTGATTTGTTATTCTGTATAATTTCAGCCTTTTTTGCTTGATTGAACATTAAGCTAAAAATTCTACAAATTTGGAAAAATAGCTTTTCTACATCTGATAATGCTTAATTATAAATCAATTCAGATACCAACCCCTCTTATTTAAACAGTCAACTTGATTTTATAATCTTTGTAATTTTATACTTAATGTCTTTGTAATAACATAAAAATGGAATCTAATCACTGAGTAAAAACCACATTCTAATTATCGTATGCATAGATCTAGGAAGTGAATTCAAGTTAGACTTGTGCAAGACTATTCTTTCTTAAAACTTTAAAAAATAAATACTGTGACCCCTGGTAATTATTTTATTCTGATCTTAGACATATCTGCTTTACTGGTATGTCAAATTTAGCCTAATTATTATAAGCTTCAGTTACTAATTTAAATTCCTTGAATTTGTTATCTTAAACTGAATTCCTGTTAAGAAAGCACAGAAATCTTTCTAGTCATTAAAACACAATTATTGGGCATAAATTATTAGCCATCTTTAAAATGTCACATTTCCTAGCGCTCAGAGATATCAGAAGGTAAAAGCTCACCTAAGCAGAAAGCGTATGAGGTATTGCAACTGTAATTCCAATGACATGTAAAATGATAAGTCAGAGACCGTACCTCTTCTGTTCATGAAGGAGGGAGAATAGAGAACCCCCTGATATGTACTGAGTGACGATGGCAAACTGGCTGGGATCATTCAAGCAAGCACCCACAAACTGAATGACACAGGGATGATTGAGCCGGCAGAGAATGGACACCTCTCGGCAAAACATATCCACATCTGACTTGGAGCAGTAGGTGTTGGCTCGATAACTGGAAATGACAGCAACAGGAAGTCTTCAGTCAACAGGTGAATCAAAACAAGAGGCTAGCCATGCACATGCTTCTCAGAGTTTACTGCTCTACTTGGATGCTAAATTTTCTCATTTGCTTGCTTACCGCTTTATAGCCACTATTTTATTTCTGCATCGTCCTTTATACACTTTCCCAAAGGAACCTAAAATTGTTTAAGAGAAACAAGTAAACACATATTATTAAACTGAGCTCATTAAACTAAAACAGATTAGTATTTTCTTAGGTTACCTGAGCCGATAATCTCATGGAACTCAATTTCTGAGAGCTGAAGATGGAAATGTGAAGGCAATCCAGCCCTTAGAAGGAGAACATCTGCCTTCTCTGCAAACAGGAATTATTATTTTATTTTTTAAGATAAAAAGCACACATGTGGATGCTTACACACACATGCACATGTATACTTAACCAAAAACATCATACCCTAGTAACATTTAATTTTCCAACTGTAATTGACTACTTGGAGATACTAAAACCTTATCACAAATGATCTCTATTCCCCTACATTAAAAGCCCGTTAGTTCTGTCTCTGTTACCCAACCTTTGTTATCGGAGCTAAGGGTTTATTCTTGATTTGGTCAACCACTAGCTTGTCCGTATGATGTGGCAACTCTGGAGTACAGTCCATATCACATCATGATACAAAGAGTCTTATCTGGTCAATCCCTGCAACCTGTCACAAAAAGCTTAGTCAAATATCCATAAACTAAACCTTCAAGAGATGCCAATTAGGAAATAAGCATATGAGTTATTCAGAAGAAACATTCAAAACCAAAAATTATTTTTAAAAACTTCAAATTCTAAATAAATATAAATTTACAGTTGAATATTTTTTACTTTCCTGATTCAATGGTATTAATTTCTGTGTATAGCATACATTCAAAAAAGTTCCCAAAGTATTACTTACTTGGGATCTTTTGAAAAATAATTTATTTTTCAATTTTTATCCCTATGACAAACCTTTTCCCCATTCTCCTTAAAGATATTAATATTTATAACTTATATTTCATTAAAAATACAAATGTCTATGTGAATTTGATCTTCTTTTAATATTCATATGGAATTTTCACCATTATACCTTCATGAACTAAGAGGGCATATGCAAAATAACATAGCAGATGAGGTTAATTATGGAAAGAATGGTCTGTTAATAATATTGTTTATGCTTGCAAAATAGTCATTTGTAATATATGAAACAAAATAGAAAGTTATCATATTTGAGGCAATAGTTATTGTTAGCAATAAAATATAACAACTGTCCCATATTAAAATACCTTTTGTCATGCTTTTAATCTTCCCCAAAGGGGATGGAACAGACACATAGGAGCCATCTAGAAATCAAATTATAGAGTTAAAGGTAGCAAACATTTTTTTCCATAAAAGCTAAACACTATAAAAAGTAGCACGTGACAAAACAAATTTGCTAAGAACACCAAGTGAGACTATAACTTAAGTCTAGGTTTTTCTCTAGATACTGAAACTGGACAGCAAGTGTTTTATTTAGAGAGTACATAAAATGATTAAAAATAAAAATCCAAGGTCTAGCAGACAGCAGTGGATTTAATTGTGTCTGCATATGAGTATTCTCTGTCCTGTCTTAATAGATTACTGAAATGGAAAATGACTGCTCTCAGCTTACCCAGGCCTTCCCAGTCATGCACCAGCCTCATAAACATCCGGTCCAGGGAATGTAAAACTTGGAGGAACTGCAGATCGGTGAGTTAGAAAATAGCCTAAGTGGGGGCTTCTTTATTTTCAGCCTCACCCAGATGTAAATCTTCTTAAAATAAAGCTGATCTGACATGCCTTCCTCCCTAACCCCAGAATGTTGGTAATAGAAACACAGGTTTACCTTTAGGCACAATATTGCACTAACAATGAAAAATTAACAAGAAAGGGGGTACCTCCTCCAGGCTGAGAATATTCATTACAGGGCAATTCATCCTGAGGTCTCTTATAATGTTTCAGGAGTGTGACAATTGCATCATGTCCTTTATGAAAAGACAAAGAAGGACAAAGGGTCTTAATTCTTGTTTGATTTATTCAGCTCACCACCTAATCGAAAAATAACCAAGGTAGCTTGAAACAAGATTAATCTTAAGAGGTAATACATTGCAATAGGAATTTAGTGCTTTCATTCATTCATTCAAACTCTACTATCATTTTGTAATGTATAACAGTATCGAATCACTAAGTTGTACACCTGAAACTAATATAATATTGTAAGTCAAGTACACTTCAATTAACAAAAAAAAGACTGATATATGTGATGTGCTATTTTAGGTACTATGTTGGATACGGGGGATGCAATGAACAAGGCAACTATGGTCCTACCCTCAGAAAGTTTAGTGTAATTGAACAAATAATAAAAATGATGAGAATTTCTAAATGAGTACCTATCAAGTGCTATGGGAGTATATAATAAGAGCACGATTAAAAGGGTGAAAAGCACATTTGGTAACCAGGAAGGAGAGATGTATTTGCTGTGATTGAGCATTACATTTGGCTGGCAACTGCAGTATAACAGGGCATTAAGATAATTTGCATAGGTTTTTGTGGCAGGAGACAGCTGGCTGCCTACCAATATTTGTAGTTCCCATTCACAGAGTGATTTTGTCACTGGGAATGGCTGCCCACCCAGGGACAACAACTCCGTATCCCCCTTGCAGCCAATTGTGGCCTTGTGACAAATTCCCATCAAGTAAATATGAGCAAAAGTGAAATCACTTCCAGGCCTGGACTTTAAGAAATAAGTGAGTCTTCTCTCCTCTCCCTATCTGCTGGTTGGATGCAGAAGGCTCTGAGGCCATACGGGAGGGGAGAAAGCCATCCACTGACCAGAAATGCCCACCCTGGACTGTTACATGACTGAGAAATAAATTTCTATTACATAACACCACCAAAATTGGGGAGTTTGTTAATTGTACTAGGGACTTATAATTGTGAAAATGCTAAATAAAATATAAAAATAAAAATGCTAAATGCTCCTCTGAGTAGTAACAGTTTTCAATAGAACAACACTTTGATACTATCTTATGCTTTAACTGTGAAAATAATCTACTGTAGCTAATTTACACAAGAAGAAAACAAAGTCAACCTTAAAGACCCTGCCAAGAAACTTGTGAAATGCAACAGAACTCACTGTAAAAAGGGCAAAATTTAGAAACTGAAAAAGTATAAGTGCTTATCCACCACGAAGGGTTCATAGTTAACACTGGTTTGAATACACCTAGCTAATGTATAGAGTATATACTATGAGTTGTGCCTGCTTTCAAAAAAGAATTAAAATTAATAGAGCATTCAGGATCATAAGATGAAATGATTAAGATGTTTATCAGCACTAAAAGCTTTTTCAAATGTAACATTCCAAGTCCAGAGTCCTCAAGAAAAAAAAATAAATAAAGAATTGTGACTATGATTGTTAAAACTTGTAGCAAAACTTAAATCTACGGAGTTAACAACTAGTGTCCATTTTCTTATCATCCACAGCTTTCTATTCATGACTGGCAGATCTATGATTTTCTCAAATCATAGACACAGGTTATGATGAAATAATGGGGAACCAGTCCCATCAATACTCTTTCTTTGGACTCTCATGTGCTCACAATCAGGGAAACCTCAAAACATGAAAGACATAAGCCAACAGGTAAATTTCTAAAGGAAGAGCCTACTAGTCAGAAGGAAGAGAGGATGTAAAGAGCCCCAAATGGGAGAAAGCATGACATGTTCAGAAAATGAAAGATGGCCAGTGTGGCTGGAGCATCGCAAGCAAGGATGAGTGGTACCAGGCTTGGCTGGAGAAGTCGGTGAGTGCACATCATGTGGAGTAGTGCTTCTCAAACTTTATCGTGTATATGAGAATCGCCTGGAATGCATGTTAAACTACAGATTCCTGAGCCCTACTCTCAGAGATTCTGATTGAAAAGGTCTGTAGTGGGACCTGAGAGTTGCTTTTCTAACAAAGTCCCAGGTGATGTTGATCAGCAGTCCACACTTTGATATTACTGATGTGGAGCTTTATAGCTTTATAGGTTAGGATAAGGAGTTTGTATTTTAATGCAGATGAGACGGGGAACTACTAGAGGATTTTAATTAATTGAAGGACATGGTTTGTTTTTACTTTTCAAACATATCCTTGTTTACAAATTACAACTGATGATGCATCTTCATAAGGCTGTTGTAAAGACTAAGTGAGATTATATATGTAATATGCCTAACAGTTCTAACACATAAATATGCCTTTTGGATCTTTTCACTGCTTTCTTGCTTCACTATTTTGCCTCAAGAATTGTAAATGAACTTGGAAACTCGTTTTTGGAACTTCAGATAAATTTTCTAAATACCAATATATTCAATTTCTGTTGCTGCCATTGTTAATTACCACAAATCTAGCGGCCTAAACAATTCAACTTTGTTATCTTATGGTCCTGAAGGTCAGAGTCCAACACGGTTCTCACTGAGCTAAAATCAGCGTGTTGGCAGGGTTGCATTCCTCCTAGAGGAACATCAGTTTCCTTGCCTTTTCCAGCTTCGAGAGGCCACCAACATTTCTTGGCTTGCGGCCCCCTTTCTATATCTTCAAAGCCATCAACTGCTGGCCCGAGTCCTTCTCACATCGTATCACTCTGGCTTCTGTTTCTGCTTCCATATTTAAGGACACCTTTCATTACATTGGGCCCACCTGGAAAATCCAGGATATTCTCTCTCTCAAAGTCAGCTAGTCATCAGCCTTAATGCCATCTGCAATCCTAATTCCCTTTGCTATTTGCCATGTAAGGCAGCATACTCACAGGTTCCAGGGAATAGGACCTGGGCATCTTTGGGGGTCATTGCTCTGCCTACCACCTTTAGTTGTGATGAAAATCAAATCTCAGTGTGGTTTGTTTGCATGTTGGTACAGCTTTTCTTTCTTCCCCAATGCTAATGGCCATTTGAGCCTCAGGATAAATTAGCACCACCACCAAGAATTTCCTCTGGAATTAAAACACCCCTTCATCTGTCCCCTTGCTAGATTCTTAGGTTCTTAGGTTTTATCTGCTCCTATCCACACTGTCTGCTCCTACTTTTAACAGGACCTGTGGTGCTTTTGGAGTTTTTATTTTACTTAATTTGATCTTTAAGTGTTTGGGACCAGGAAAAACAAATCAAAAACAAGTTTTTTTTTCTTATTTCTGTTTTTCCTAGGACAGGCTCCTTTGGGAAAATAAAACAACCCAAACCACAAGCATTTACCCAAGTACGACAAAGCTTGATTCACAGAGCCCACCTCCTCACCTGTCTCAGCCCCTCTGTTGGACTGACTGGCTGACAGCCGAGAGGGCCTCCTGCTTTCCCTAGTGAAGCAGAAAGCCACATCTTGAATCCTGAAGGCCTGTGTGAGTCAGTGATCACACCCTTGATGTTACCTTTCATCTCAACAGCTCTCTTGGCTCCACTTGCTCTGAGCAGTTTTAATTTCCTGCCAGCGCAGTGGCACAATTTGCTGGCATTTTCTTTAGGATGCTTTTCATCAAGAGCCTAATGAGTGCCTGGGTTCTGGCTGATGATAAGCATGAGGCTGCCAGGGAAATGCCAAGAGGCCCCCTTGGCTCTGGAAGGCATCTCCGCCTGATTTCCCACCTCCTGCTAACTGTGGGCTGAGTCACACATGTATGGGAAATTCTCCTCTGCTCTCACTGCACTGACAAACTACAAGTGTATGCAAAGAAACCTGAAAACCACTAGGACCCAGCTCCCTGATATTTAGCTATGAGGGGTTAAGCAGAAAAATGCCTTGATGGAACTCACTAAATGGACTTGTAAGCCAAACTCCTGATAATGGATATACCCAGATAACCAAGGCACACTAATGGAACACGTCCAGAGATAATCGAAGTCCCACTAATTAAATAAAATGTTTTCCCATATCTAAGAATTTACTATCTACATCCAAGTATTTTACCCAAATAGGAGGTTGCTATGATACTAGCCTAATGCAGTTAGAATAGTGATTTGTACTTTCAGAGTATTATTCATTAGTGCCCCCAAGGGTTTTGGCAAATGGGGCTCTCCTGCTGGCTTGAAGGGCCTTTCATTTCCTGCCCCCTGCTCTTCCAGTCCTGTCTACATTCCCGAAATGCCATGCTTCCCCTTTCATTTGTCTTTTTCTTATGTCCCTTTACTCCTTACATTTGGAGTGATTTTCCCCACCACCCCCCAAACTTTCTGAATAGCTCTTTATTTTAAAACCTAGGTTGTTCTTTAAGGCTCCAAGTCCATCCAAAGGGCTGTTGCATGAAGAATTTAGTATCTACATCACGGCCATGTATACAGCAAAGGATTCCTAATTATTCAAGAAGAAAAAGCACAAATTTTATTATTTCCCTATAAGGTTGTCTCTCAGTCCCCGCCATTTCATCTTAGAAACAATGAATGCTGTTCATCGCTATGAGAAATTATTTTAAGAACACAGAAGAAAGCTTGCTACGAAAATCATTTTAAGAACTAGATCTGAAGATTAATGGTGAATGACACCAGTACTAAGACCTTTGTGACTCTGACACCCTGTGGGTCTGAGATTAAGTAGAAAACATGGAGATTTGATCTCGATTATGGAAGCCAAGAAATTCTTATTGATCTCATATGTACCACATGCCCAGGTCATCAAAAGAGTAGTCTGGGCCATTCTTTACATGTGCCTCAAAAATTAAACCTCTCACAGCAATGATATAGATGAGACTTTGCTCAATATTTTGCTATCCCCCCTTCCCATCATGTTAAAAACCCACTTTCCAGAAACATTGAAAAGTGAGATCAGAGGATGGCTCCTGATGTTTGCACTTCTATGGCTCATTTTCCTCCTGACAGTCCTGGTCCCATTCACTGACAATTAAATCAGAGGCAACAAATATTCCAGACTTGCTACATCTTCTCATGACTTAAATCTGAAAGATACTTTACTTTGATATCACAAGAAAGAGAACACACCCCCTGCTTCCCCCATGATTCTTATCCCTTAATCACCAGGCCCAGACAAGAATGTCACCAGTCCTCCTTCATCTTGAGATAAGAATCCACAAGGATGAATGCTTTTGCCAAAAGGACATTATATGCAAACCAAGCCATTTAACATTCCTCTTTCCTCTTTTTCTCCCTTCCCATTTTGCCTTTATTGTCCCTTCCCTTTCCTTCCACAAATATGTATTGAGTGCCCATTAGAGACCAGCTCAAACAACGTCTCCCCAGGGAAGCCCTCTGTGACTTTTCCATTTTAGTGTCCTTGAACATTTTACTTACCATCTTTGTACTTTTTACTTTACTTTTTACTTAACAACTTTTTACTTTTTACTTACTTTTTATTTTATTCATAGCACTTATTATTATCTGTTAGTTTCCATTTGTTATCTTGCTCATGACCTGTGTTTTCTGTTAGAAATGCAAACTTTTTAAGCACAGGGAGATACTGTCTGTTTCACTCACTGTTTTACCTCAGTTCCTAGTATACTGTCTAGAACATATTAAGTTTATGACACTTTTTTTGAATGAATGAATGAATGGTACAAAGTACGAGAGTGTAATGTTGAAACAGAAATGCTCTTTACTCTTGTAATGAATGTTGTGTAGTAGAAAAGAAAAAAAAAATATATATATATATATATATAAATGTTCACTCAAAATTGTATTTAGCCAAGCTCTAGGAAGGAAAGGTAGAGGATGCTGTGAACGTGCATAACGATGCTATTTTACAATAGGCTGGAGGGGTCAGGGAAGAGTTCCTTGAGGAACTGTCTTTTAACCTGAACTTGAAAGATAAGCATGAGTTGATTAAGCAAAAAAGGAGAATAAAAGAATTCTAGTCAGAGTGAAAAAATTTGCAGTTCCAATGAATAGAAAGAGGAGGTGTATTTAGAATATTCTTTAAAATCTTCTGCCTATTAATTTGAGTATTAGGATTGTTCAGTTAATAAGAAAACCTATGATATTTCAAAAATCCCTACAGAGAAAACAGAATAGCGGTAATTAGTATTCTTGAAAAGATCAACTATATTATGACTGATCAGATGCCATTTAGTGAGACATGGAATAGAATGTTATGACTGAAATATCTGCTCATTCTCTATTTCACTTCAACAAATGTATATTGAGCAGCTATTAGGAATCAGCCATTGAATTAAGTTTTTGGAAGATCAAGATTAACAGCCCAAATGTTTGTTCTCAGAAAGTTTAGGGGGAGAGTGTTTCAACATGAGATAGAAATGTGCGTATGGAACAATAAAACATCAAGAAAGGGTGTGTGTGTTAGGCTGGAATGTCAGGGGAGACTTTCTGCAAGAGAGGATCTGTAAACTGAGTCTTGAAGGTTAAATAGAATTAAGAAATTTAAGAAGTGAAGTCAGGTAGGCAGGGTGGGAGGGTGTAGAGAAAGAGAGGACTGCTTGAGAAAAGGCTTGGAAGCATGGAATAATATGATATGCGTAGAGGAGCGAGTAATTTTGCATAACTACCATGTAAACAGACGCTGGCTTACAGGGTTGTCGTGTAGATTTGATGGGATAATGTGATGTAGAATTTGCTTGGCATAGAGTGAACCCCTAGTGAATGGTAGGGATCTAGTGAATGTGATGATGACTGCAGCATGTGGGGTCACTCCTGTGACAGGAGGGACTGGCTATGAGGTTTGAGAGGTAGGAAGGGCACAGGGTATGCCATGATAATAAACTGAGACTTTTTTTTCCTAAGGTGATAGTGTATCAGTGAAGGATTTTAAGCTGGGGAATGATATGGTCCTATTTACAGCTTGGATACATCTTTCAGACTACAGTTAGAAAATGGAATCAAAAGATGCCAAAGACAAAAAAAAAAGTAGTTATGAGACTATTAAAATGGATCAGGAGAAGGAGGATAAGGTTATGGATTAAAACAGTGACAGTAAAAAAAAAAAGAAAGAAAAAAGGATGGATTCAAAATGTAAGTATGAAGTAAAATAACAAGACTTTTTGATTGAATGGATATGGGGGAAGGGAGGTTGAGAGAGAAAAAAGTAGTCAAGCATCAATCCAGACTTTTGACTCGGGTGCTAAGTGAACGGCAATGCCGTTAAATGACATAATGAATAAGGGATATGGTAGAAGAACCTGACTGATGACGACAAAAAAGATATTAAGTTCAATTTTGGACTTGTTGAGTTTTACACACTCCTCAGATATCCAAGTAAAGGGATCCATCACGTCAGATGGTGTGATGTTTTGAAAACATGGCCACAGAATCTTTGATACTTCTCCATGACTGAGGAGGAAAACCCTGCTGTAGTAAAGAGACTTGCGAATTTGTACTAAAATTTTAAAATATTATGTTATATATTTGCATGCAACTATACATATTAGAACAATGATTTTAAATTGCTTAATATTTTGATTAGTGATTTTCAAAACCTCTTTGATCTGGCTGTAGTCCTTAAATTTTAAGTTTTAAATGAATGGTATTACTTAAGCCATAAACAAGAAATATATATACAACCAAATAACACAAGCTTTTATATATTCCGGGTTTGTCTACTGGTGTTTGGCAGGGATAAAATGCTTCATTAGGAGGTTTAAAGAAGATGACCATTATCCTAATATGTCAATGTCATATTTCTTACTGGACACTAAAGCATGTTGTAAATGAGGAAAGACTGTAAGATTTGGAAGTTTTGTGGAGCATGATTGTATCTCTGCTATGCACTTAATAACAACAGATACCACCATTTTTATTGAGAATCTGTGATCCAGACATTTACATCTTATCCCTAACCCTCAGCAAAATTCTTAAAGTGGTTATTAATTTACTCATTTTAAATTTGAAGATTAAGGCTCAGTTAAATAACTTGCCCAAGGTCATTAAGTAATAGGTATGGGATTTGGACTTAGATCTATCTGATTCTGAGTGAGGTGGTAAGCGGTTGAACTGTGCAATGAGACAGACCTCTGTTCGGTATCAGCTCTCCACCTAAGAGCTGTGTGCTTTGAGCTAGTGTGACAACACCTCCAAGTCTCAAACATTTTATCTGTAATACAAAGGTAATACCAATTTAAAGGGTTATTTTGATAATTAAATTATATACATATTATATATGCATATATAATAAGTGATTAATTAATGTAAGTTCTCTTCTGCTGTTTGTATTAATGTTTGTAGCTTCTTACACAGTTATTATGTCTGAAAATTTTTTGTGTTATCCCCCATAAGAATAAAAGTTCTTCCTAGTCTAATGAGAGTTGGTATTATTTTATTTATTGATTTTTTAAAAGATAGAATTAACTAAACATGTAGAAAGGTAACCAGTAGACACAAAATTGCACATAGATTTTAAAACACCATCTAAATCTTTTGTTTATTCCTTCCTCTATCCCACCCCAATCCACCCTAGCACACTAAACTATGTTCATTAAACTAAGTAACTAAATTCCAAATAGGTAAGAATTCAATATAGAAGAAGCTTGGGAGTTTATCATCCATGGATGAAGATTTATCAAAAAATTTAATGAAGCCACCTCTTCTTCCTTCTACTCCTCCCTCATCCTTATCTCTTAGTTATTTTTTACTGGCTGAAAACTGTAGAAACTCACAACTGTAAGACTTCATTACTTTTAGAGAATACACTATGGTACGTTTACTATAAATAATTCACACCACACTACACTTGTCAAAAGGAATGAACAAAGTATATATCATGGTACAGGAGCCTTGATTTTTATTGTTTTTGCTCACTTACTCACTAATTCTCCAACTGAAGCTCCCTGTCACTGTGAATTAGAGTAGTTCTGCTGTATACAAATATTGTATTCTGGGTAATTAGATATTGGGATAGGAGCCTCTGTAAATTACTTTAACTGGTGTCAGTACTGAAGCAAATAAGTTTTAGTTCTGTTTCTAGTTTGGGTTATTTTCTGACCCTAAACAGCCTGACATAAAGGAGTGCTTTTCTTTGTCAAAGGCAGCCTTTTCAAATCTAACTGCCAGACACACTATTGAGCTATGTGCTCAATTCTAATTGGCTGAGATCTTTTCAATTCAGCAGTTTCATCTTTAATGCAATGGATGTAAGATTATGTGTAGGTCTTTTCAATGGGTTTTCCCTACTGGTGATTAGGGCAGAGGATTTGAACATAAACAGGCTGCTGGCTATTTCTTTTGGCCAATTTAAATTGATTCATACAAGTCCTTTGTACCCCAGGGAAAGAGCAGAACAAATCCAAGTGAGTGAGACAGCTATGGCTACTCTCAGATGGAACGGTAGAAAAGAAGAGGGAGGACAGACTGGGGAGAGGAAACATTCTAAGTATTATACAATTGGAGCTCTGAGCAATCTGGCAGTGAAATATTGAAACTTAACCAGCAGGCTCCTGGTTACTGGTTAGAACCAAGGTCACCAGGAAAATTATTTCTAAGATTGATTTTGATATCTTTAGGTTAAAAGGGCTATGTAAATGGAAAATATTTTTCATACCTGATCCCACAGGGAGCCATAGTGGGTAAACTCTTTTCTAAAAGTATTCCAAAAGATAGTAGATAATTCTTTTCAGAACTCCAAAGCACCTCTGAATGTGCTATAACAATAGCAGAGAGGGTCAGCTAAAAATTTTGTTTGGGACAGATGAAAAATTTGCCTTCTAACCATTCAGAGATGAGTGCTGTTGAGAAAGCCTCCTAGTTTTATCTTAAGAGGGTAGGCTAAGATGAGCTATTCAAACTGGGCACATTCAAAAGTATTCCTTTTTAAATAGACAGACCCTGGTTATGAAGTCTCTTCTGGGTTTTCTAAGGACTGGATAGGGTACAGGGCAAGCCATGATGGGGCCATTTTTACATCATCTCTATTCCACAAAGAAAGAACTCCAAGTGAAGTTTTAGTGCTTTTTCAACTCCATCTCCAAGTTGCTCAGGAAAATCCTTAGTACGCCATATCAATTAATTTGGTGACTCCCTCTCTGAAGGAGAAAGCAAAGCCAGAGAAAACAGGGACAGTGCACTGCTGACAATATTTTAACAAGGCCATTTCAATCTTCCCTGAACACACGAAAACAATGCAACATTTCTCTAGCAAGAGAAAATAGCAACAAATTTATTTTGTTGGTTTAACTTGCTCTGCCCTAGAACATATGCAAAACATCCATCTATCTCCTGAGTAGTTACATTCAATTTGTTAAAATTTATAGTAATAATGAAATGCAACACTGATGCCTGGCACATTAGTTGAACAAATAAGGGTGACAAGTATGGCATATATTGCAGAGACCAGTGGGTAAGTCCTCTAAGCTAAAGGATTTTTGTTGTTGTCGTTTGGTAGGAAATCTTAGGAGTTTACACAATGATTCCCTGTTTTATACAGTGTGGAATTCCACAAAAAATAAAAGTAAAGCCAGTTTTCAACCATTACTCTCAATCAAGTAAAAACAAACAAAGCCAAACCCTGTGAAGAGATAAGCTGCAGCAGCTATTTCTGAGCTGTCTTCCGGAAGACTAATGATTTGTAAACAGTCTTTCGCTGAAACTCAAATTTATTGAGAGACACTGTCTGAGAATCATTGGAATAAATGCAACATAACTAGAACTTAGTAAGGCCTCTCGAGGCTTCAGAATATGTAAGATTTTCCAACTGATATGCAAATATATAATTACCTGGACTTTCTTTTACACAAAGTAGAAGGCAGTTATACCTAACAGAAATGTATATAGTTATTCATCAAAAGACACATACGTGACATGTACACGTATAACAACAGTGTTCCTAATAGTCCCCAATTGAAAATTATCCAAATGCCCTGAAAAAGCAGAATGAATGAATTGTGATATAATTAAAAACATAATACCATACAAGAATGAACAGTCTAGAGTTACCTGCAACAATATGGATGAATCTCACAAACTGTTGGTCAAAAGAGGCCAGACATCAAGATGTATATAGCGTAGCGTTTCACTTATATTAAGTACAGAAAGAGGTAAAGCTAGTCTATGCCTCGAAAAGGCAGTGGTACCCTCTTTGGAGAGTGAGTGGAAGACAATGTAAGTAGGGCTTCTGGGTGCTGACCATGTTCAGTTTCTTCATCTGGACGCTGAGTGAGTTCAGTTTGTGAAAATTCATTGAGCTATAATGTGCAAGTACGCGTGTGTGTGCGCGCATGTGTTTATACAACACTCAAGTAAAAAGTAAAAAACATAACAGGCCTATATCTTAACTCATTCCTTGCTATTCCATGTCTGTTCACTTGTCTCTAGTAAAGTAACTCCTATATCATTTCCTCACTAGCAGTCTGCAGACCTATATGTTTTTCTTTCTCCTTGTCTATATGCTTACAATAGCTCTCTATTTCTATCCATCAAACTTCATCTCTCTCTGTTCATTAATGGACTTCCATGTCCTATTTCAGGCAGAAAACCTTTTAGATCATCTTGGTAGTCTAAGAAATCTTCCAGTTTAGTAATTTCTCTTTTTAAGTATGGTTTTCTAAGATTCTAACATTTAAAAAGATAAGAATACTTCTTTACATACTTTAAACATCTTAATAAGACAATGCAGGCATCAAAGTCTGATATATTTTACAGTATTTAGTTGTAACTCTGATTTCAATACTGTTCCATGTCACCTGAAAATTTACACTCTGTTGGAGTTTATGCGTTTATGTAGAGCTCTCTTAAGAGGTATAGTATATTTTAATAACAATGAAAAAGATGCTATTTTACCTTCTAATTGTGTCTAGTTTCCTCTCCTTTAAAATGAAAAATTCACTATTAATAATCTTTATTTCTGGACTACTACTATTACCACTGTTATTATTACTGAAATGCCAATTATTAGGTATTTATTTTGTGCCAGCCACATTTATAAGCAATTTGCACATATTATCTCATTTAATCTTTACAATCTTATGAAGTTGTTATTGTCCTTATTTTTCAGATGAAAAACTAAAGCTCAGCAAGAATAAATAACTTGCCCAAGATCAAGCAACATGGTTTGATTTAAAACCAGGTGTTCTGCCCAAGCTTTCACCTCTTTGAGCTCAAATAAGTTTATACTTAAGCACTAAACATTGGTTGCCTTACTTTTTCTAGTGCAGGCATTGTTAGCAGGGTTAGATGTGACAAATACTCCCTTTCTTTCTTTGCATTAATTTCATTTTTAATAATTTGAATCCACAGCAAAATTCTCCTATATAAGAGGTAAAGACTAGTTCTGCATCTACTCTAAGAAAGTAACTATCATTACCTATCACAATTTTGTTTCTCCAGCATCTAGAAATATGATAGCTCCTTCTCCCTTCAAAATGTCAATACCAAGAATGCCTTCAGCTCATCTGCAGCCCAGGAGTTGCTTTCCCTATTGTACTCTTTGATCCAAGTCTCCAACGATTCAAATACAATCTCCAGAGGAAATGGGAGCATACAAGTCATGCAAGCAAAAGAATTATTGATGCACTGGCATAATCTGTGCACACAGTTCAATGTTATCACTATAGAGATGCAATGGTGAAAAACATACCTTTTTCATAAGCCCACATTAAACATGTCTGCTCATCTTTTTCACCACTAGACCTGCTTGGATCACAAGCTACCAGATTCATATCAGCTCCGTTATCCAGTAAGAACTGAACCAGGTGAATGTGACCATGGTAGCAAGCAGAGTGCAATCCTATAACAGAATAAGAATGAAAGTGTGAAAGGAGAAAAGGGGAAAACTGAAACCCAATTTTCAAAAGACAGTCATTACCACATAATAGAATTGTTGCCAGAGATATACAGCAAGGGTTGATTTCTTTGACAAAGAATTAATTCTGCCTTTGAGCAAACAAAACATAGTTGGGGTCTGGGCAAGATGGCGGAAGAGTAAGACGCAGAGATTGCCTTCCTTCCCACAGATACATTAGAAATACATCTACACGTGGAACTGCTCCTACAGAACACCTACTAAACGCTGGCAGAAGACGTCAGACCTCTCAAAAGGCAAGAAACTCCCCACGTACTTGGGTAGGGCAAAAGAAAAAAGAAATAACAGAGACAAAAGAATAGGGACGGGACCTGCACCAGTGGGAGGGAGCTGTGAAGGAGGAAAGGTTTCCACACACTAGGAAGCCCCTTCGCAGGCGGAGACTGGGGGGGGGCAGAGGGGGGAAGCTTCGGAGCCACGGAGGAGAGAGCACAGCCACAGGGGTGCGGAGGGCAAAGCGGAGAGATTCCCGCACGGAGGATCGGTGGCGACCAGCACTCACCAGCCCGAGAGGCTTGTCTGCTCACCCGCCGGGATGGGCGGGGGCTGGGAGCTGAGGCTCGGGCTTCGGTCGGATTGCAGGGAGAGGACTGGGGTTGGCTGCGTGAACACAGCCTGAAGGGGTTAGCGCACCACAGCTAGCCGGGAGGGAGTCCGGGAAAAAGTCTGCAGCTGCCGAAGAGGCAAGAGACTTTTTCTTGCCTCTTTGTTTCCTGGTGCACGAGGAGAGGGGATTCAGAGTGCTGCCTTAACGAGCTCCAGAGACGGGCGCGAGCTGCGGCTATCAGTGCGGACCCCAGAGACGGGCGTGAGACGCTAAGGCTGCTGCTGCCGCCATCAAGAAGCCTGTGTGTGAGCCCAGGTCACTCTCCACACCTCCCCTCCCGGGAGCCTGTGCAGCCTGCCACTGCCAGGCTCCCGTGATCCGGGGACAACTTCCCCGGGAGAACGCATGGCGTGCCTCAGGCTGGTGCAACGTCATGCCGGCCTCTGCCGCTGCAGGCTCACCCCGCATCCATACCCCTCCCTCCCCCGGCCTGAGTGAGCCAGAGCCCCCGAAGCAGCTGCTACTTTAACCCCGTTCTGTCTGGGCGGGGAACAGACGCCCTCAGGCGACCTACACACATAGGCGGGTCCAAATCCAAAGCTGAACCCCGGGAGCTGTACGAACAAAGAAGAGAAAAGGAAATTTCTCCCAGCAGCCTCAGAAGCAGCGGATTAAAGCTCCACAAACAACTTGATGTACCTGCATCTGTTGAATACCTGAATAGACAACGAATCATCCCAAATTCAGGAGGTGGACTTTGGGAGCAGGATATATTAATTTTTCCCCTTTTCCTTTTTTTGTGAGGGTATATGTGTATGCTTCTGGGTGAGATTTTGTCTGTATAGCTTTGCTTTCACCATTTGTCCTAGGGTTCGGTCCGTCCGTTTTTTTTTTTTACTTAAAAAATTTTTTTTCTTAATAAATGTTTTCTTAATAATTTTTTCCTTATTTTCTATTTTTAAAAATTAAAAAAATGTTTTCTTAATAAGTTTTTTCATATTTTTTACTTTAAAAAATTAAAAATTTTTTTCTTAATAAATTTTTTCTTAATAATTTTTTTCTTATTTTTTATTATAAAAATTAATAAATTTATTTTAAAAAATTAAAAAATGTTTTTTTCTTCATAAATTTTTTCTTAATAATTTTTTTCTTACTTTTTATTATAACAGCTTTATTTTATTTTATTTTATTTTATCCTCTTTCTTTTTTCTTTCTATTTTTTCTCCCTTTTATTCTGAGCCGTGTGGATGAAAGGCTCTTGGTGCTCCAGCCAGGCATCAGGGCTGTGCCTCTGAGGTGGGAGAGCCAACTTCAGGACACTAGTCCACAAGAGACCTCCCAGCTCCACGTAATACCAAACGGCGAAAATCTCTCAGAGATCTACATCTCAACATCAAGACTCAGCTTCACTCAACGACCAGCAAGCTACAGTGCTGGACACCCTATGCCAAACAACTAGCAAGACAGGAACACAGCCCCATCCATTAGCAGAGAGGCTGCCTAAAATCATAATAGGGCCACAGACACCCCAAAACACACCACCAGACGTGGACGTGCCCACCAAAAAGACAAGATCCAGCCTCATCCACCAGAACACAGGCACTAGTCCCCTGCACCAGGAAGCCTACACAACCCACTGAACCAACCTTAGCCACTGGGGACAGATACCAAAAACAACGGGAACTATGAACCTGCAGCCTGTGAAAAGGAGACCCCAAACACAGTAAGATAAGCAAAATGAGAAGACAGAAAAACACACAGCAGATGAAGGAGCAGGGTCAAAACACACCAGACTTAACAAATGAAGAGGAAATAGGCAGTCTACCTGAAAAAGAATTCAGAATAATGATAATAAAGATGATCCAAAATCTTGGAAATAGAATAGACAAAATGCAAGAAACATTTAACAAGGACATAGAAAAACTAGAGAGGAACCAAGCAATGATGAAAAACACAATAAATGAAATTAAAATTACTCTAGACGGAATCAATAGCAGAAAAACTGAGGCAGAAGAACGGATAAGTGACCTGGAAGATAAAATAGTGGAAATAACTACTGCAGAGCAGAATAAAGAAAAAAGAATGAAAAGAACTGAGGACAGTCTCGGAGACCTCTGGGACAACATTAAACACACCAACATTCGAAGTATAGGGGTCCCAGAAGAAGAAGAGAAAAAGAAAGGGACTGAGAAAATATTTGAAGAGATTATAGTTGAAAACTTCCCTAATATGGGAAAGGAAATAGTTAATCAAGTCCTGAAAGCACAGAGAGTCCCATACTGGATAAATCCAAGGAGAAACATGCCAAGACACATATTAATCAAACTGTCAAAAATTAAATATAAAGAAAACATATTAAAAGCAGCAAGGGAAAAACAAAAAATAACACACAAAGGAATCCCCATAAGGTTAACAGCTGATCTTTCAGCAGAAACTCTGCAAGCCAGAAGGGAGTGGCAGGATATGCTTAAAGTGATGAAGGAGAAAAACCTACAACCAAGGTTACTCTACCCAGCAAGGATCTCATTCAGATTTGATGGAGAAATTAAAACCTTTACAGACAAGCAAAAGCTGAGAGAGTTCAGCACCACCAAACCAGCTTTACAACAAATGCTAAAGGAACTTCTCTAGGCAAGAAACACAAGAGAAGGAAAAGATCTACAATAACAAACCCAAAGTATTTAAGAAAATGGGAATAGGAACATACATATCGATAATTACCTTAAATGTAAATGGATTAAATGCTCCCACCAAAAGACACAGACTGGCTGAATGGATACAGAAACAAAACCCATATATATGCTGTCTACAAGAGACCCACTTCAGACCTAGAGACACATACAGACTGAAAGTGAGGGGATGGAAAAAGATATTCCATGCAAATGGAAATCAAAAAAAAGCTGGAGTAGCAATTCTCATATCAGACAAAATAGACTTTAAAATAAAGACTATTAAAAGAGACAAAGAAGGACACTATATAATGATCAAGGGATCGATCCAAGAGGAAGGTATAACAATTGTAAATATTTATGCACCCAACATAGGAGCACCTCAATACATAAGGCAAATACTAACAGCCATAAAAGGGGAAATCAACAGTAACACAATCATAGTAGGGGACTTTAACATCCCACTTGCACCAATGGACAGATCATCCAAAATGAAAATAAATAAGGAAACACAAGCTTTAAATGATACATTAAACAAGATGGACTTAATTGATATTTATAGGACATTCCACCCAAAAACAACAGAATACACATTTTTCTCAAGTGCTCATGGAACATTCTCCAGGATAGATCATATCTTGGGTCACAAATCAAGCCTTGGTACATTTAAGAAAATTGAAATCGTATCAAGTATCTTTTCCGACCACAACGCTATGAGACTAGATATCAATTACAGGAAAAGATGTGTAAAAAATACAAACACATGGAGGCTACACAATACACTACTTAATAACGAAGTGATCACTGAAGAAATCAAAGGGGAAATCAAAAAATACCTAGAAACAAATGACAATGGAGACACAAAGACCCAAAACCTATGGGATGCAGCAAAAGCAGTTCTAAGAGGGAAGTTTATAGCAATACAAGCCTACCTCAAGAAACAGGAAACATCTCGAATAAACAACCTAACCGTGCACCTAAAGCAGTTAGAGAAAGAAGAACAAAAAAACCACAAAGCTAGCAGAAGGAAAGAAATCATAAAGATCAGATCAGAAATAAATGAAAAACAAATGAAGGAAACAATAGCAAAAATCAACAAAACTAAAAGCTGGTTCTTTGAGAAGATAAACAAAATTGATAAACCATTAGCCAGACTCATCAAGAGGAAAAGGGAGAAGACTCAAATCAATAGAATTAGAAATGAAAAAGGAGAAGTAACCACTGACACTGCAGAAATACAAAGGATCATGAGAGATTACTACAAGCAACTCTATGCCAATAAAATGGACAACCTGGAAGAAATGGACAGATTCTTAGAAATGCACAACCTGCCGAGACTAAACCAGGAAGAAATAGAAAATATGAACAGACCAATCACAAGTACTGAAATTGAAACTGTGATTAAAAATCTTCCAACAGGAGAGGATTAACCAAGATGGCGGAGTAGAAGGACGTGCTCTCACTCCCTCTTGCGAGAGCACCAGAATCACAACTGGCTGCTGGAGAATCATTGACAGGAAGACCCTGGACTTCACCAAGGAGGATACCCCATGTCCAAGGACAGAGGAGAAGCCACAGTGAGATGGTAGGAGGGGTGCAATCAGAGTAAAATCAAATCCCATAACTGCCGGGTGGGTGACTCACAGACTGGCGAACACTTACACCCCAGAAGTCCACCCACTGGAGTGAAGGTTCTGAGCCCCACGTCAGGCTTCCCAACCTGGGGGTCCGGCAACG
Source organism: Balaenoptera ricei (assembly GCF_028023285.1). Lineage (NCBI taxonomy): Eukaryota > Metazoa > Chordata > Mammalia > Artiodactyla > Balaenopteridae > Balaenoptera > Balaenoptera ricei. The sequence goes on along the minus strand of NC_082639.1, from coordinate 64,592,029 downwards.
GGAGGAGGAATTCCTAGAGAATCAGACTTTGAAGCCTAGTGGGAATTGATTGCAGGACTTCTACAGGACTGGGGGAAACAGAGACCCCACTCTTGGAGGGCACACACAAAGTAGTGTGTGCATCGGGACCCAGGGGAAGGAGCAGTGACCCTGAGGGAGACTGAACCAGACCTACCTGCTGGTGTTGGGGGGTCTCCTGCAGAGGCGGGGGGTGGCTCTGTTTCACCGTGGGGACAGGACACTGGCAGCGGAGGTTCTGGGAAGTGCTCCTTGGCGTGCGCCCTCCCAGAGTCTGCCATTAATCCCACCAAAGAGCCCAGGTAGGCTCCAGTGTTGGGATGCCTCAGGAAAAACAACCAACAGGGAGGGAACCCAGCCCCACCCATCAACAGTCAAGTGGATTAAAGTTTTACTGAGCTCTGACCGCCACAGCAACAGTCAGCTCTACCCACCACCAGAGCCTCCCATCAAGCCTCTTAGATAGCCTCAACCACCAGAGGGCAGACAGCAGAAGCAAGAAAAACTACAATCCTGCAGCCTGTGGACCAAAAACCACAGTTACAGAAAGATAGACAAGATGAAAAGGCAGAGGGCTATGTACCAGATGAAGGAACAAGAAAAAACCCAGAAAAACAACTAAATGAAGTGGAGATAGGCAACCTTCCAGAAAAAGAATTCAGAATAATGATAGTGAAGATGATCCAGGACCTCGGAATAAGAATGGAGACAAAGATTGAGAAGATGCAAGAAATGATTAACAAAGACCTAGAAGAATTAAAGAACAAACAAACAGAGATGACCAATACAATAACTGAAATGAAAACTACACTAGAAGGAATCAATAGCAGAATAACTGAGGCAGAAGAACGGATAAGTGACCTGGAAGACAGAATGGTGGAATTCACTGCTGCGGAACAGACTAAAGAAAAAAGAATGAAAAGAAATGAAGACAGCCTAAGAGACCTCTGGGACAACATTCAATGCAACAACATTCGCATTATAGGGGTCCCAGAAGGAGAAGAGAGAGAGAAAGGACCAGAGAAAATATTTGAAGACATTATAGTCGAAAACTTCCCTAACATGGGAAAGGAAATAGCCACCCAAGTCCAGGAAGCGCAGAGAGTCCCATACAGGATAAACCCAAGGAGAAACACGCCGAGACACATAGTAATCAAAGTGGCAAAAATTAAAGACAAAGAAAAATTATTGAAAGCAGCAAGGGAAAAACGACAAATAACATACAAGGGAACTCCCATAAGGTTAACAGCTGATTTCTCAGCAGAAACTCTACAAGCCAGAAGGGAGTGGCATGATATACTTAAAGTGATGAAAGGGAAGAACCTACAACCAAGATTACTCTACCCGGCAAGGATCTCATTTAGATTTGATGGAGAAATCAAAAGCTTTACAGACAAGCAAAAGCTAAGAGAATTCAGCACCACCAAACCAGCTCTACAACAAATGCTAAAGGAACTTCTCTAAGTGGGAAACACAAGAAAAGAAAAGGACCTACGAAAACAAACCCAAAACAATTAAGAAAATGGTCATAGGAACATACATATCGATAATTACCTTAAACGTGAATGGATTAAATGCCCCAACCAAAAGACATAGACTGGCTGAATGGATACAAAAACAAGACCCATATATATGCTGTCTACAAGAGACCCACTTTAGACTTAGGGACACATACAGACTGAAAGTGAGGGGATGGAAAAAGATATTCCATGCAAATGGAAATCAAAAGAAAGCTGGAGTAGCTATACTCATATCAGATAAAATAGACTTTAAAATAAAGAATGTTACAAGAGACAAGGAAGGACACTACATAATGATCAAGGGATCAATCCAAGAAGAAGATATAACAATTATAAATATATATGCACCCAACATAGGAGCACCTCAATACATAAGGCAACTGCTAACAGCTATAAAACAGGAAATCGACAGTAACACAATAATAGTGGGGGACTTTAACACCTCACTTACACCAATGGACAGATCATCCAAAATGAAAATAAATAAGGAAACAGAAGCTTTAAATGACACAATAGACCAGTTAGATTTAATTGATATATATAGGACATTCCATCCAAAAACAGCAGATTACACGTTCTTCTCAAGTGCGCACGGAACATTCTCCAGGATAGATCACATCTTGGGTCACAAATCAAGCCTCAGTAAATTTAAGAAAATTGAAATCATATCAAGCATCTTTTCTGACCACAACGCTATGAGATTAGAAATGAATTACAGGGAAAAAAACGTAAAAAAGACAACACATGGAGGCTAAACAATACGTTACTAAATAAACAAGAGATCACTGAAGAAATCAAAGAGGAAATCAAAAAATACCTAGAGGCAAATGACAATGAAAACACGACGACCCAAAACCTATGGGATGCAGCAAAAGCAGTTCTAAGAGGGAAGTTTATAGCTATACAAGCCTATCTCAAGAAACAAGAAAAATCTCAAGTAAACAATGTAACCTTACACCTAAAGAAACTAGAGAAAGAAGAACAAACAAAACCCAAAGTTAGCAGAAGGAAAGAAATCATAAAGATCAGAGCAGAAATAAATGAAATAGAAACAAAGAAAACAATTGCAAAGGTCAATAAAACTAAAAGTTGGTTCTTTGAGAAGATAAACAAAATTGATAAGCCATTAGCCAGACTCATCAAGAAAAAGAGGGAGAGGACTCAAATCAATAAATCAGAAATGAAAAAGGAGAAGTTACAACAGACACCGCAGAAATACAAAGCATCCTAAGAGACTACTACAAGCAACTTTATGCCAATAAAATGGACAACCTGGAAGAAATGGACACATTTTTAGAAAGGTATAAACTTCCAAGACTGAACCAGGAAGAAACAGAAAATATGAACAGAGCAATCACAAGTAATGAAATTGAGACTGTGATTAAAAATCTTCCAACAAACAAAAGTCCAGGACCAGATGGCTTCACAGGTGAATTCTATCAAACATTTAGAGAAGAGCTAACACCTATCCTTCTCAAACTCTTCCAAAAAATTGCAGAGGAAGGAACACTCCCAAACTCATTCTATGAGGCCACCATCACCCTGATACCAAAACCAGACAAAGACACTACAAAAAAAGAAAATTACAGACCAATATCACTTATGAATATAGATGCAAAAATCCTCAACAAAATACTAGCAAACAGAATCCAACAACACATTAAAAGGATCATACACCATGATCAAGTGGGATTTATCCCAGGGATGCAAGGATTCTTCAATATACACAAATCAATCAATGTGATACACCATATTAACAAATTGAAGAATAAAAACCATGTGATCATCTCAATAGATGCAGAAAAAGCTTTTGACAAAATTCAACACCCATCTATGATAAAAACTCTCCAGAAAGTGGGCATAGAGGGAACCTACCTCAACATAATAAAGGCCATATATGACAAACCCACAGCAAACATCATTCTCAATGGTGAAAAACTGAAAGCATTTCCTCTAAGATCAGGAACGAGACAAGGATGTCCACTCTCACCACTATTACTCAACATAGTTCTGGAAGTCCTAGCCACGGCAATCAGAGAAGAAAAAGAAATAAAAGGAATACAAATTGGAAAAGAAGAAGTAAAACTGTCACTGTTTGCGGATGACATGATACTATACATAGAGAATCCTAAAACTGCCACCAGAAAACTGCTACAGCTAATTAATGAATATGGTAAAGTTGCAGGATACAAAATTAATGCACAGAAATCTCTTGCATTCCTATACACTAGTGATGAAAAATCTGAAAGAGAAATTATGGAAACACTCCCATTTACCATTGCAACAAAAAGAATAAAATACCTAGGAATAAACCTATCTAGGGAGACAAAAGACCTGTATGCAGAAAACTATAAGACACTGATGAAAGAAATTAAAGATGATACCAACAGATGGAGAGATATACCATGTTCCTGGATTGGAAGAATCAACATTGTGAAAATGAGTATACTACCCAAAGCAATCTACAGATTCAATGCCATCCCTATCAAATTACCAATGGCATTTTTTACGGAGCTAGAACAAATCATCTTAAAATTTGTATGGAGACACAAAAGACCCCGAATAGCCAAAGCAGTCTTGAGGGAAAAAAACGGAGCTGGAGGAATCAGACTCCCTGACTTCAGACTATACTACAAAGCTACAGTAATCAAGACAATATGGTACTGGCACAAAAACAGAAACATAGATCAATGGAACAAGATAGAAAGCCCAGAGATTAACCCACGCACCTATGGTCAACTAATCTATGACAAAGGAGGCAAAGATATACAGTGGAGAAAAGACAGTCTCTTCAATAAGTGGTGCTGGGAAAACTGGACAGTTACATGTAAAAGAATGAAATTAGAATACTCCCTAACACCATACACAAAAATAAACTCAAAATGGATTAGAGACCTAAATATAAGACTGGACACTATAAAACTCTTAGAGGAAAACATAGGAAGAACACTCTTTGACATAAATCACAGCAAGATCTTTTATGATCCACCTCCTAGAGTAATGGAAATAAAAACAAAAATAAACAAATGGGACCTAATGAAACTTCAAAGCTTTTGCACAGCAAAGGAAACCATAAACAAGACGAAAAGACAACCCTCAGAATGGGAGAAAATATTTGCAAACGAATCAACGGACAAAGGATTAATCTCCAAAATATATAAACAGCTCATTCAGCTCAATATTAAAGAAACAAACACCCCAATCCAAAAATGGGCAGAAGACCTAAATAGACATTTCTCCAAAGAAGACATACAGACGGCCACGAAGCACATGAAAAGATGCTCAACATCACTAATTATTAGAGAAATGCAAATCAAAGCTACAATGAGGTATCACCTCACTCCTGTTAGAATGGGCATCATCAGAAAATCTACAAACAACAAATGCTGGAGAGGGTGTGGAGAAAAGGGAACCCTCTTGCACTGTTGGTGGGAATGTAAATTGATACAGCCACTATGGAGAACAATATGGAGGTTCCTTAAAAAACTAAAAATAGAATTACCATATGACCCAGCAATCCCACTACTGGGCATATACCCAGAGAAAACCGTAATGCAAAAAGACACATGCACCCGAATGTTCATTGCAGCACTATTTACAATAGCCAGGTCATGGAAGCAACCTAAATGCCCATCAACAGACGAGTGGATAAAGAAGATGTGGTACATATATACAATGGAATATTACTCAGCCATAAAAAGGAACGAAATTGAGTCATTTGTTGAGAAGTGGATGGATCTAGAGACTGTCATACAGAGTGAAGTAAGTCAGAAAGAGAAAAACAAATATCATATATTAACGCATGTATGTGGAACCTAGAAAAATGGTACAGATGAGCCGGTTTGCAGGGCAGAAGTTGAGACACAGATGTAGAGAATGGACATATGGACACCAAGGGGGGAAAACTGCGGTGGGGTGGGGATGGTGGTGTGCTGAATTGGGCGATTGGGATTGACATGTATACACTGATGTGTATAAAATTGATGCCTAATAAGAACCTGCAGTATAAAAAAACAAACAAACAAAACAACTAATACTAAACTTTCATTGGGTTATTTGTATGGAAATATGTTGATATAAATGTTTCAGACATTACATGAAATTTCTAAAAATCTTGTATTTGTATTTGTATGGAAATATGTATGCAAATATGTTAATATAAATGTTTCAGACATTACATGAAATTTCTAAAAATCTTATATGTTCTGGTATAATGTTATAAGTAATAATCCTAGTTATTACTTTAAAATGTATATCTCAGAAATAACTAATTTTCTTGTCAACTGCATTATTATGAACTTTCATCAAATCTTTAACTGTGGTCATTTTTAAGTCTTTTGTCATTTACAGACAGTTCTGGGTGTACTCTGATGCTTTTGCAAATGTGTTCCTATAAAAGGGTTTCATCTTCAAGAAATTCATGGAAAAGACTCTGACAAGTACAGGTTTCTGGTAACTGACTGTACTGCTGAACTGAATGAATAAGCATTTTCAGAACTCTAATGAAAAACTGATGAACTCAAAAAAGTGCTAACAAAAGATCAAGATGAAAAAAAAATTTAATTACATGGGACTGAGTGAACTGATGAGGATGAATATAATTTTTGTGACTTTGTCTGAATTAAAAAAAAAAAAATCCCACAAGGACTCAGAGGCAAAGAATATACAAATCAATTTTCACTGCAAAGTAAAGGAGCTGTTACAGTGGAGGATTACTGGACTGAATGTCAATATTATGACATAGTATGAGTGTGTTTCAGGTTTGGTAATTGCAATCATTGTTGCTTTTGTTGTGGTCATCCATGTACAATGCTTGGTGTCAGTCTATTTATCTCTTGTAAAAATAAAATACAGTGTGTGTGTGTGAAAAAAAAAAAAAAGATAAACAATACGATTGTCTCAAAAAAAAAAAAATCTTCCAACAAACAAAAGCCCAGGACCAGATGGCTTCACAGGCGAATTCTATCAAATACTTAGAGAAGAGCTAACACCTATCATTCTCAAACTCTTCCAAAATATTGCAGAGGGAGGAACACTCTCCAACTCATTCTACGAGGCCACCATCACCCTGATACCAAAACCAGACAAAGATGTCACAAAGAAAGAAAACTACAGGCCAATATCACTGATGAACATAGATGCAAAACTCCTCAACAAAATACTAGCAAACAAATGGACTTGAGGATATGGGGAGGGGGAGGGGTGAGATGTGACAGGGTGAGAGAGTGTCATAGACATATATACACTACTAAATGTAAAATAGATAGTTAGTGGGAAGCAGCCACATAGCACAGGGAGATCAGCTCGGTGCTTTGTGACCACCTAGAGGGGTGGGATGGGAAGGGTGGGAGGGAGGGAGATGCAAGAGGGAAGAGATATGGGAACATATGTATATGTATAACTGATTCACTTTGTTATAAAGCAGAAACTAACACACCATTGTAAAGCAATTATACTTCAATAAAGATGTTTAAAAAAAAATACTAGCAAACAGAATCCAACAGCACATTAAAAGGATCATACACCATGATCAAGTGGGGTTTATTCCAGGAATGCAAGGATTCTTCAATATACGCAAATCAATCAACGTGATACACCATATTAACAAATTGAAGGAGAAAAACCATATGATCATCTCAATAGATGCAGAGAAAGCTTTCGACAAAATTCAACACCCATTTATGATAAAAGCCCTGCAGAAAGTAGGCATAGAGGGAACTTTCCTCAACATAATAAAGGCCATGTATGACAAACCCACAGCCAACATTGTCCTCAATGGTGAAAAACTGAAACCATTTCCACTAAGATCAGGAACAAGACAAGGTGGCCCACTCTCACCACTATTATTCAACATAGTTTTGGAAGTGTTAGCCACAGCAATCAGAGAAGAAAAAGAAAAAAAACAAATCCAAATCGGAAAAGAAGAAGTAAAGCTGTCACTGTTTGCAGATGACATGATACTATACACAGAGAATCCTAAAGATGCTACCAGAAAACTACTAGAGTTAATCAATGAATTTGGTAAAGTAGCAGGATACAAAATTAATGCACAGAAATCTCTTGCATTCCTATACACTAATGATGAAAAATCTGAAAGTGAAATTAAGAAAACACTCCCGATTACCATTGCAACAAAAAGAATAAAATATCTAGGAATAAACCTACCTAAGGAGACAAAAGACCTGTATGCAGAAAATTATAAGACACTGATGAAAGAAATTAAAGATGATACAAATAGATGGAGAGATATACCATGTTCTTGGATTGGAAGAATCAACATTGTGAAAATGACTCTACTACCCAAAGCAATCTACAGATTCAATGCAATCCCTATCAAACTACCACTGGCATTTTTCACAGAACTAGAACAAAAAATTTCACAATTTGTATGGAAACACAAAAGACCTCGAATAGCCAAAGCAATCTTATGAACGCAAAATGGAGCTGGAGGAATCAGGCTCCCTGACTTCAGACTATATTACAAAGCTACAGTAATCAAGACAGTTTGGTACTGGCACAAAAACAGAAACATAGATCAATGGAACAGGATAGAAAGCCCAGAGATAAACCCACGCACATATGGTCACCTTATCTTTGATAAAGCAGGCAAGCATATACAGTGGAGAAAAGACAGCCTCTTCAATAAGTGGTGCTGGGAAAACTGGACAGGTACATGTAAAAGTATGAAATTAGAACACTCCCTGACACCATACACAAAAATAAACTCAAAATGGATTAAAGACCTAAGTGTAAGGCCAGACACTATCAAACTCTTAGAGGAAAACATAGGCAGAACACTCTATGACATACATCACAGCAAGATCCTTTTTGACCCAGTTCCTAGAGAAATGGAACTATAAGCACAAATAAACAAATGGGACCTAAAAAAAGCTTTTGCACAGCAAAGGAAACCATAAACAAGACCAAAAGACAACCCTCACAATGGGAGAAAATATTTGCAAATGAAGCAACTGACAAAGGATTAATCTCCAAGATTTACAAGCAGCTCATGCAGCTCAATGACAAAAAAACAAACAACCCAATCGAAAAATGGGCAGAAGACCTAAATAGACATTTCTCCAAAGAAGATATACAGATTGCCAACAGACACATGAAAGAATGCTCAACATCATTAATCATTAGAGAAATGCAAATCAAAACTACAATGAGATATCATCTCACACCGGTCAGAATGGCCATCATCAAAAAATCTAGAAAGAATAAATGCTGGAGGGGCTGTGGAGAAAAGGGAACACTCTTGCACTGTTGGTGGGAATGTAAATTGATACAGCCACTATGGAGAACAGTATGGAGGTTCCTTAAAAAACTAAAAATAGAACTACCATACGACCCCGCAATCCCACTACTGGGCATATACCCTGAGAAAACCGTAATTCAAAAAGAGTCATGTACCAAAATGTTCATTGCAGCTCTATTTACAATAGCCAGGACATGGAAGCAACCTAAGTGTCCATCATCGGATGAATGGATAAAGAAGATGTGGCACATATATACAATGGAATATTACTCAGCCATAAAAAGAAATGAAATGGAGGTATTTGTAGTGAGGTGGATGGAGTTAGAGTCTGTCATACAGAGTGAAGTAAGTCAGAAAGAGAAAAACAAATACAGTATGCTAACACATATACATGGAATCTAAGGAAAAAAAAAAAAAAGGTCATGAAGAACCTAGTGGCAAGACAGGAATAAAGACACAGACCTACTAGAGAATGGACTTGAGTATAGGGGGAGGGGGAGGGGTAAGATGTGACAGGGTGAGACAGTGGCATAGACATATATACACTACCAAATGTAAAATAGATAGCTAGTGGGAAGCAGCTGCATAGCACAGGGAGATCAGCTCAGTGCTTTGTGACCACCTAGAGGGGTGGGATGGGGGGGGGGGGAGGGAGACGCAAGAGGGAAGAGATATGGGAACATATGTATATGTATAACTGATTCGCTTTGTTATAAAGCAGAAACTAACACACCATTGTAAAGCAATTATACTCCAATAAAGATGTTTAAAAACAAAAAAAAACATGACATAGTTTAGGAAAAGAAGTACCTAGTTGATCTATATAGACTACCTTTTGCTTAGCACAATTTCTAGTATTTCTATATCCACTGTAATTACCAGAATAATTGTTAGCAACTTTGTACAAATCAAAGAACAAAGACCCCAAACAAGGGTTTTTTTCAGCAGCAAGCCAAGGGTAAGGCAGTGTGATCAGTCTGTTCCTGGTGCAGATCATAATGGGTGCATTGACTGTAGATACTTTAGCACAATAATGAAACTGACCAAAAGTCAGTCTTCTTTTTATTATCACCATGCACCATCAATTCAAATGATGTCATTGATAAAATATTCCCCCTCATTGGGGTTGACCACTCCCACGCCTCCCCCCACCCTGAGCCCACCACTTTTCTTGAGCATTCACATGCATCAGAAACTGGTGATGTTCTCACCACAGTCTTACCTGTGTGCCCATCCCTTCCTTGGTGGTTGATGCTTATGACATTCTGATCAAGAAGAAATTTAACCAGGTCAATGCTCTTGCCATAGGTACAAGCACTGCAAAAATATAACACAGGGAAAATAGAAGGCTGAATGTATGCACTTCAAATTAATATGTTGAAGCCCTAACTCCCATAACCTTATAATGTGACTATAATTTAAAGAGGTATAATTTACAGAGGTAATTAAATGGAAATGGAATAATTAGGATGGGCCCTCACCAAATATGACTGGTGTCCATATAAGAAGGGAAGATAAGTATACAGATGACATGAACAGAGGGACAACCATGTAAAGACACAAAAAGAAGGTGGCCATCTGCAATACAAAGAGAAAGGCTTCAGAAGAAACCGAACCTGACACCTTGATCTTGGACTTCCAGCCTCTAGAACTGTAAGAAAATAAATTTCTGGTGTTCAAGCCACCCAGTCTGTAGTATTTAGTTATGGTAGCCCTAGAAAATTAAAACAGCCCTGATTCACCCAGGCTATTCTAGATGCTGATGTTTATACAAGCGCCAAAAAGACAGATGAGAGAAGGAGGGAAAGAGAGAGGAGAAGGAGGTGATAAGAAAAAAAAAAGCACATAAAGCAATAAAATCCTAAGATTCTCAAATATGGGCCTTCAAGAAAGGAGCTGTATAAAATTTCTAGCATTTTCTTATTAAATATTAAATATTTCCTATGATATTAATTCTTTTCTAGGCATTCTGCAGGGCAACTGAATGGAATGGGGGAACGCAGGAAGGTTCTAAGAGATTTAGGTGACAAGTTAGACTTGTGATTGCACCTGAAGTGGGAAGAGGGGCAGTCTTGTGAGATCTGACGCTAATTCCAGGTAGGCAGTGCCAAACTGAAATGAATTTTAGGACACCCACTCGGTGTCTGTAGAGAACTGGAGAATTGTTTGGTGTAGAAAAATCTCACACAAAACTGGTATCATGTGTTTCAGAAGTGAGGTATTGAGTGTTGAGGTAGAGTACAGAAAAAGTGTTTTTTCCTTCCAGATTTGTTCTAGAAGTGGTAGTTCACTGGGTCTTACTCTTCCCTCTCCCTGGGATGACTTTGCCTAAATCCTTTTTCTCTCATGGGATATTATTATTTTCTTTAAATAAATGCCATTATTTATCTAGTTGAACTATTGCTTCCTCTATGAAGTCTTCTCATGAACCAAAGGCTGAGTTCATTGCTATCTCCTCTGCTTCCTTGTAATTTCAGTTTTATGGCACTTATCATATTGTATTATGGTAATGAATACACCTCTGTGTGTTTTGATACCTTACAATAGAGTTCCCTTAAGGAGGGAAGGGACTGTGTCATGTTAATGTTCCTACCAGCAACAACAGAAGGCAGGTCCTTAACAAGCCTTTCTTGAATAATTAAGTGAATAAAAAACAACCATCTCAGTGTAATAGATCATATCACCACTAGTTATTTGTATTATAAATAGGACCATTAACACTATACTTTTAATGTTCCATTGTCTGAATTACCTCATTGTTTCTGTTCAAAGCAACTATTTATAGGAAATGATGAATTCTGAACATATATATATATGTGTGTGTGTGTGTGTGTGTGTGTACGTGTGTATACAAATGTGTATACATACAGACATGAAAACAGTAACAGGAATGTACTTAGTGCTGACTATGTGTAAAGCACTGTGATTTGTACATAGAAAAATTCATAACTGTAGTCAGTTCCTTATGTAAAAGGAGAATTTCTTTTATAAATATGTACTTAAAATGAATAGGATAAAAATATTAATATGTTATTCCTAGTAGCCACAGGTTTGCACAAAATAAAACAATTGGATACATACTTTTAACTCACTTCACTAATCTTGTCATATAGACAATCTTCTGAAGGTGACAATAACCCTCTGATTATAGTTGGTTTCAATTTATGTGCACAAAGTAGCAAAATGATTTGAAAACTAGCCTGTGGTGTCAGCCTCCACAAGAATGACCTAATGGGTAGAGGACACTAGTAACCCGTACATATCAGTTCTGCCAACTGTCCCCTTCAGGGACAAATTCCACTGGTACACTCTGAAGGCATGATCTGAAGAGTTCTCGCATCTGTTCTGTTACAGAGTGTATAGAAAACAGACAAAATATTTTGGTACTAGAACATGAAGATATATAAAAACACAGGATTTGGAATTAGTCAGGCATTTAATACATGTTTTTCTAGCCATAAGAATCTTTGGCAAGTTACTTAGTTTTCTTGAGCCTCAATTTTCTCATTGGTAAAAAAGGGATAATAAATCCAAACTTCATAAAATGGTTATGAGGATTAAATGAGATAATGGATGCAAATCATCCAGCACATATTCACTGTTCCATAAATGGTAGTTTTCTTCACCTCCCTTTTGGCTGACCTCTTTGGGTGATAAGAAAAGTCTGGAAATCCAAGTGAAATTTGACGAGTTGATGCCTGATGCAGAAGTGTAAGCTTAGTTTTAGTTCAGTATTAAAAAAAAGTGTCTCATTTCTCTTATTCACTAGTACAGGACAAACACTACGTAAATAACATACTAGTCTCAAATACATGTTTTAGAGGTTGCTAACTAGCCAAGAGATCTGTAATATGTAGGTAAATAATCTTATATTCAAGGTTTACTCAATTCAAATGACTATGTTTTTATTTTTATAAGCAAAACAGTAACGTGTTAAAAAATGAGGGTTTTAAATTTTATAAAACATCTGCCTTCCTTCTGGACATTTTAGGGAGTTATGCGCTTGAGTCCTTAGCAAACTTTTCCCTCTCTCTCTCTCTTTCTTTCTTTTTTTCTTTGTCACAACTTTTCCAAACCCAGCTGCTCCTTCAGGGTGCTTTTCCAGAGCACGTTGCAAAGGACTCTAATTGATTCCTAGCAAGGAGCTAATGCCTTCTTAGGTACCTCAGTGGCCACCCTGACTAAGCTCTTACAGGTTGACAGATGGACGTCTTAGATAGGTAGATATATTTGCACATAAGGTTTAAGTGGTAAGGAAAAAAATGTCACATTTGATGCTGATGAATTCTGGTAATGAGATTCTTGTCGGAGGAGGATTATGGGCACTGCTCCTTTTGGCAGCTTTCTGCAGAGTGAAGTGGAATAGGAGCAATATGCTTACAGATGTTGATATGCCTGTTGCCTTGGCAACATCATTCCCTGTCTTTGTGGCTGCTGCCAGGAAGGCAGCATCTGGCTCTGGCCCCATCTGTTGTACTGACTGCAGCATCTGCGTCTACCTTTTCTTCTGTGCATCTAGCTTGGGCTCCTTGTCCTCTGCCCACCCTCTGGTCTTGCTCTCTGATTGCAACATCTGCCACTATTCATTCTTGCTTTATGTGCATGACTTCCGGTGTTGTAGGGTGTTAGCTAAGTTTAGAGGCTATTGCACTTAAATATTCTTTTACCTGTGAAAAGCCGTTTCACTGAAGATGTTTTCTTTAGTCAGACTTTCTATTCCTGATATTTGGATGATTTCCTTGGCAACTTCAAATTTGCCATTGTAGCATGCCCTAGAGTTAAGAAAATATTTTGAGAATAGTAAGAAGGTACACGTAGTATACCTGGAGTACCTATGGAAGTATACATAATACTCACAGGTGCAAAGGGGTGTCTCCATAGATATTAACAACATGTGGCTGAACTTCTAAATTGCTCTGGAGCAGGTACTTCACTATATCGTGGTGTCCAAAGCGAGAACAGAAATGGAGTGGAACATGATCTTCATTATCCTGAGCATTCACTGTCATCAAAAGAAAGGGAACGATACGTTATCTGGAATCCTCTATTTCTCAACCTGCTCATGTGTAGTATCAGGGACTTTTCTAAGTGCCTGAGAGACTCCTGGAAATTGCCAATTAATGACAATAATAAAGGAAATTAAGTGCCACTTAATTTTCCAATTTAAAAAGTTATAATTCTATCCTATAGCCTATTTCCACATTAAACAGGCTTTCTTCTAGCTCCCATAAATCTATGGAATGCATCTAATCAAATCTACCTTGCATACCATATGACCCAGCAATCCCACTACTGGGCATATACCCTGAGAAAGCCATAATTCAAAAAGAACCATGTACCACAATGTTCACTGCACCTCTATTTACAATAGCCAGGACATGGAAGCAACCTAAGTGTCCATCAACAGATGAATGGATAAAGAAGATGTGGCACATATATACAATGGAATATTACTCAGCCATAAAAAGAAACGAAATTGAGTTATCTGTAGTGAGGTGGATGGACCTAGAATCTGTCATACAGAGTGAAGTAAGTCAGAAAGAGAAAAACAAATACTGTATGCTAACACATATATCTGAAGAAACTAGGGGCAGGACAGGAATAAAGATGCAGATGTAGAGAATGGACTTGAGGACACGGGGAGGGGAAGGGTAAGCTGGGATGAAGTGAGAGAGTGGCATGGACATATATACACTACCAAATGTAAAATAGATAGCTACTGGGAAGTAGCCACATAGCACAGGGAGATCAGCTCGGTGCTTTGGGACCACCTAGAGGGGTGGGATAGGGAGGGTGGGAGGGAGACGCAAGAGGGAGGACATATGGGGATATATGTATATGTATAGCTGATTCACTTTATTATAAAGCAGAAACTAACACACCAGTGTAAAGCAATTATACTCCAATAAAGATGTTAAAAAAAAAATCTACCTTGCACAATGGAAGAGTTCAGGAAACTAATAAGTATCTAAAAGGTACTCATAGCCTTATTTCCACAAGTATCTCCTTTCAGATTGATTCCCCTTTCACCCCCATGGAAGATGTTAAAAATTTCAGACTCTGGACAGAGCACCATTTCCCAAAATTTTGGCTCAATATGTTAGCGTGGGCCTAGTACTCTGTATGTTCGCAGTACTGTGTAGGAGGTTCTGATGTCCCCTTAACTGAGAAATGTCATACTGCGGTATACAAAGCATGGTATAATGAAAAGGCAGCAAGTTTTAGAGTGAGGAAGACCTCATTAATTGTATTACCTAAGATAGTTATTTAATATTAACTTTTAAATTGATTACTCAGTAGTGGGCATTTGACCTTCTCTTTGTCCAATCCAGCCTTATAAACTCTTCTGACATTTGGGAAATTCCCTATACTGAAAGCACTGACTAGAGGCCAAGATCATCTTTTATCATAGAAGCTGAAAAAATGCTTTCCAAGCCTCCTTTGCAGTTAAGGGCACAGAATTAGTAGAGGGTGACCATATGTCCTGGTTTAGGCTTGTTATCCTAGCATAATTTTTAATAGTGACCCTTTCACTCTCAACCACGCCCTGGTTGGACACTTATCTACAGGCTCTTCCAATCAACATGTTATTTCAGACTCTGACATCAGAGCTGATGACACACAAAAGGAGAGTCTATTCTATCTTGGCAAAGTAGCAGTGGTAGAATAGCTCCATCTAATTTCTAGTGGTACTGTTGCCCAGCCACAGACTGGGTGCCCCACACTGTTGGTGCCAGAAACACAAGTGTTGGTGTGTGTGCCTAGCTGGGGTGGCAGTGTGCCTTCAAAGGATTAGTTTTGAGGTGTGATTCTGGACACCATTTCTCACCGTCAGAATTCCAAACCTGGCTTTCTACTCTGTCCTGGGGAAGATTCTGTGTGCTAATTGATATCCCTTAATATTTCCCCTCATGCTTAAATTAGCAAGCATTAGTTTCCAACACTTGCAAATAAGAACACCTGACTGACACATAGTCATTCCTCAACAAGTATTAAATAATCAATATGCACCAATCACTGTGCTAGGTGTTGGAGATATTGATCTCTAATAAGTAACAGTGGATATAATAACACTATTGGTGCAGCAGGGATGCTGAAAGGATTAAAGGAGATCATTTCTAGAAAGTGTCTAGCATGATGCTTATCACAAATTACATACTTAATAAAAATCTTCACTCTCCCTTTTTACTAATTTCCCTCTTACAATTTTGCTAAGTGCTAAGGCCAATAAGCTATAAATGCATAGAGTCTATACCCTCAAATAATTTACAGTCTAGTTGAATAGTCAATAATTACAGGCCTGAAGTAATAACAAATCAACACCAAACTGCTAAATTCTAGATCTGCTTTAGCACAATTTTTAAAACCAAAAATAACCAGATCGACTGCTCTACAACCATTTGTTTTATTATTTTACTACTTTGTCCATCTGTACAGGGTGCTTTATTCAAAATAGAAAATAATAGTCCTTAACAAATCCCATTCATTCTCATTCTTATATATATCTATAAAAGAAATTATCCATAGAACCAAAAGAATTGATAGAATTACTTTTTTAATGATGAAGGATTGGAAGGAAAAAAAAGGCAAGATAAGAGTTAATTAAAAAAAGTTCAAATATAATCATCATTTAACATTTAATGAACACTGGTTTAGGCCTTATAGCTGCTATATTTGTAGACAACAATTCTTATTTTATCAACCTGCAAGATCTTAAGCCAAAGGGAAATCTTTAACAAAGTTCCTAAACTCCTCCTCCCAAGACTGTTATTGAAAAATAAATCTTTGAATCTTTTCTATTAATGAGTGGCTCAGAAGGACACACTTCCTCTAGAAGAATTTTCCTGGTTGTTTTGATTATCTTCCTTTTTAAGATACTTTTCCTTTGTTCACATTCTGTTGGAAGCCAGGGAAAGTCAATACCATGAGTCAAAGCTTGAGGACAGCAGGGAGTCCAGGGCACCAGGAGGTCACATGTGAGTTCTTGAGGGCGAGAGGGGACATTGTAAAGCAGAATGAAGCACAATATTCCATTAATTCATAATTTTCCTTTAGCCATACCTGGCCCCACCCAACATTATTCTTCTCTAGTTGAATCAATAAACATCAAAGCAGACTCTTTACTTGGTGAATTACCTGCAATGGCCTAGACATTATTCCCATCAAAGAAGATATAAATACCAACCAAAGGGACAAGCCAGGAGAAATCTGCATCAGACGCAGAGTTTATATATATATATGCCTGTATTTCTGCTTCAGTCCTTCTGAACCCTTAATTTTGTCTTGGACCAGTTTGCAAAAACAAAAAGTACATATATTATTATTCTTACCTGAGGAAAACTGAATGTATGAATGATATTCTGTTTGCTCTAACATCTTATTTAGAGATTTAAGTAAAGGAAAATTTCAAGCAAAGGAATACATGTAAATCATTATTAGGAAAATATTTGGTCACTAGTCCTCTACTTCGAAGAGAGTATATGTTCAGTAATGTCTTTTGAAAGAAAGATTGATGAATGGGTAGGTAGCTGGATGCTACTTCTTGCTTATTTCTGCTCATTGATCTTAAAGATAAAATAAACATTTCCATATTAACCCAGCAATGTTAGGACATCCCACCAGCTCTCTAAAGCAACTCCCAAGTGTGTCTTAAAGAAATTTTCAGTAACAAATCTGTATGATAGTTCTGACAAGACACATTTTTACAAATAAATTACTTCTCCTTATTGACCATGCCCTAGAAATTTTTGTGACTTTCCCTAGTATCCAGTTCTCCAGTTAAGAGAACATTCAACATTCAGATGACAAAAAATTAATAGTTTCTGAATTTAACATTTTCCATTTTTAACTTTATTAAAATGATAAATTGTGAGAATTGTGTCTCTATTTTCCTCCTATAGAGTGCAGCAATATTTTGACCTTTTCAATCTCATTCGATAAGCATTGCAGTTCTCCTTTTTAATTGCCCTACGAGGTACAAGGAAGAAGACTAGAGACTTAAAACATATGTGACTGAATAGGTCAACCTCACAAACATGCGGAACGTGCTTTCGGAAATACATTTTGGCTAATTTGCAACTTGAATTTATTTTCATTTGTGACATTCTGTTACCACGGAAACATGCTGTAAATACCAGATTTCAAATTGCACTCCTTTTGGGGTCATTCATTTATTCTTCCCCTTAGGTCCATTAACCACAGTCAAAGTCCAGATCTAAAATAAATCATCTGGAGGCTTAGATACATTTTGGAATAAGTAAACCAGCTGATAATAAATCTTGTGCAGTGTCCACCAGCACAAAAGATTTTCTGATTTATTCTTTGCAATTGGTTGAAGTGCAAAAGGGACTTAAATATCAAGTGTATATTAGAAGGAAGTAAAAATACTTAAAAATCTGAGTCACATCACTTGATTTTTTTAAATGATTGAGTAGGAGGCATGTAGTGCTTGTGTGAGTCAGAAAGAAAATGTTAAAAATTATATCATATGATGCTGGTATGTACCGGGAATACGGGTGCAGTACACATTTCAATGCCTTTTGTAGAAGAGTCCTTTGATCCTGGAGACATGCTGATCATAAATGACACTCATTTTGACACCACTGAGCTTTGGAGTTGTGCAGAGGAATAAAAGGCCGAGGTTGGCCTTGATAATAAAGGAAAAATGTGAGCGGTTCCTGACCCCTTGGAAGAGTGAGGCAGTTTCAAAAACAATTATGTGTTCGGTGATTCACATTGGTGTACGTCTGCCTATCCTAAACCAACAGAATCAAAGAGACTGCTTAAACAAGGTCCAGACAACAGCATTCCTTGCATCCTGACAACACAAGTTGTTTATGATAATGCTACAGAAAATATTCCTGAGTTATTACACACTGGCTCAGAAAATGATACAAACTACGTTGTTACCAAATAAAATGGCCCTGTTTCCAACATGGAAATGAAATTGCCCTAGCTTCTTGCTACAGTTGTCTCTGGCCTTTGTGTTTTCCTTAGAGTAATGAAAACATTGATTAGCTGTATTAACTGAATATCAATCTCAATTTTGGACCAAGGAAACGGCAGTTCTATAGATCTGACAACCTTGTGCTTTTGGAAACGTGCATCATTTCTGCTGCAAAGGCCAGCAGTTCTTACAGCTGGGCTTTTAATTAGGTCTCTTGGGGGTCAGTGGAAGAATGCTGGATATGCCTGAGAGAATTTAACGACAAGATGTAACTATGAGTGAATTTGTGTCAAAAAATTAAGTTTTTGAGGAACAGGAAAAAAAGAGAAAGAAAGCTTTTTCTCAATACTTTCAATTTTCCAAAATTCATTTTGTAATTAAAAAACTAAAAAGTTGCAGGAAATTCTATTCTACTAAATGCATCTAAAATCTTTCTGTGCATTCTAAAGGTTTTTTTCCCCAACCTGATCACATTCTAACTCTATTTCCATTAAAAATAACAGTAGTATCAAATACTGGGGAGGATGTGGGGAGCGACTGGAACTCTCATATATAGCTGTGGGAGTGAAAAATACTGCAAACACTTTGGAGAGTTGTCTGAAATTTCCTAAAAAGTTAACCATGTGCATGCCCTTTGATGCAGTAATTCTCTCTCTCTCTCTAAATACACACACACACACACACACACACACACACAGAACGAAGAGAGATTAACACAGATATTCACAAGAAGAATTGAATGTTTCTGGCAGCTATATTCACAAAAGTCAAACACTAGAAACATTTAACCTTCCATTACAAGGAGCATGGATAAACAGTTAAATTGTGGGAAATTCATAGAATTTTCGGTAATAAAAAAGAGCAAATTATGATTCATGCAACAACATGGATAAAAGTCAAAATCATCTTGTTGATCAAAAGAAAGCAGTCACAAAATTATATCAACTTCAAGAACAGAAAAAAAGCTAACCTATAGCAATAGAAGCCAGAATATTGATTACCTTTGGTGGTGAAAGCTATTTACTAAGAAGTGGGCAAAAAGGAACTTTCCAGGTGAAATATTTTCAACTTTCCAGATGAAAATATGTCTATATCTTGATCTGGGTGGCTTTTACATGGATGTATCCACAAGCAAATATTCACTTAAGTCAATATTCAGTTAAGATTTGAGAATTTTGCTATATGTAAAATTTACCTCAATTAAAAAAAGAGTAGTGAATAACAAAAAGTAGGAAAAATTTAGGAAAACCCCTTACTTTTACTGCAGCACCTAATACATTAAGAGTTGAGCTAATATATGTAAAGAAGGATTAACATATAGGTTTAATTAGTATATTAAAAATAATAAATTATGACTTGTGGAACAAATTAGTACATGAGTACAAGATTAATCAACTTAGATTATTCTCTAATAAATAAGTAAAGTAGAAGTAAAAAGCATACATAAAGTAAAAGATAGCAAATTTCTTCTTCTAAACATAATCTTACCATCTGCTTTGTTGCCTTCTTCCACCAAGAGTTTCGCAATATTAAAGAATCCTTTTGCAGATGCTAGGTGGAGGGGCCTATCTCCGACTTCACCGCTTACATTTACATCAGCACCAAATTTCAAAAGGAGGCGGGTTACCTAAAGGATTAATGCATTTGAAATTAGTATCAAATGCCAAACAGTAATGCAATGCCTTCAGCAATATGGAAGGAGACATATCATTTAGGTTTTCTCTTGGATAATTTTTGCCTGAAGATAACAGAAAATCCTAACTCAACTGGCTTAAACAATAAGGAATTTATTATTATATCACCTAGCAAGAAATCTAAAACTGGAGCAATTTCAGGGTTGGGTCTTCATTGTATCAATACATAAATAATCTTCTCTCAAGTCACCCATAATCTTCTCTGAGCAATCTTTTCTAAAGTCTCCTTCTGGCCAGAGCCAGCAGTGCTTACTTGATTCTTGATTTTCATAGAGGTTCTATGCATAGGTGACCAATGGTAATCTTGCTACTGGGGTTCTGGGTCCTTTTTTGATTTGTGAGTAAACAGGAGGTAGCCACACTAGCCCCCAGCATCTTCCCAAATTAGCTGAGATTCACATCCAAGAGGACAGAGAGAGATGAAGTAATAAACAACTCAAGAGTTTCCAGGGGTTGTTTCAGGTAATTTACGGGATTTCTTCAAATTATTTATATTTCCACTTAGGAACCTTCCAGATAATTTCTCTAAAATTGACATTACCTCTCCTGTGAATTTTAGGACTCATCACAGTGATCCCAAGAGATAAGTTAGGATGCACCCGTGCCATTAAAATAACAGTTATGGGAGGACTCCTCAAAAGTCTTGACCATTGTGGCATCAGCATAAAAGTGAATTCAAGCTCTAAAACTATTTTGTGGCAGCAAATAAATATATCTTGAGCAGAAGCCTCTCAAGTATATGGTATATATTCGATAGAAATTCTAGGCAAAAAGTTAGCTGGGTGGGATGTGGGAAAACTTCCTATTGCGTGCAGTAGGTAAAGAACAAAGGTTCTGAAATTGGGCTTCTGCTTATTAGGTATGTCACCTTGAATAAATTATTTGGCCTTTTGAAAATTCAGTTTCTTCATTACTAAAATGAGAATGCCTCATAGAGTTGTTGTGAGAATTAAATAAGTTATTACACATAAAGTACTTAGAAAAGTGCCTGGTACTCAATAAATGATAGCAGAAGTGGTAGCACCAATGTGGAATACGTGTATTTTATCCATTTCTTGGCTAATGGGCAGACCAATACTTAATTCAAGAGAAATCTGAACAGTAGACATTTAGTCTCAAGAACCTTGCACCCCTAAGCAGATATTTCCACTTACACAGGCTCCATAAATTCTGATTATGTGACTTTATAATGGACAGATTTAAACTACCTTTGAAATCGATTGTCTATTAAGCACTATTATTATATACCTAGGAAATATTGCTGTTGGTAAAAAACATCTACTCTTCCACTTAAAATAAGTAAATAAGCAAATGGCAAGGAACATGGCACATTAGGCACATTTATATATGGAAAGTGACATTCTCCTGTCAGCATATTTTAGTAAATGACAATAGCTTCCATAAATTACTTATGTGCTGTCTTTGCACATAGAAAGTGAGTCCCTTATCATAAAAGGGCCATCCACATTTTAGCATAATTTTATAATACTGTGACTATATATTCAGGGAAAGTAAACAAATTTAGCTCTCCACACAACATGCATAGAAGCTCTTTATGTTTCTGCTGGGTCATGAGGTTAATCGCCAAAAAGGATGACTCTACAAATAACAGGCACTGTGTATATCCTGTCTGTGCCTGAAGTCAGAAAAGTATGAAGTTTTTTCATCACCTGAGTTTTGGACCCAGTACTTTCAGAGGCATTTTCAGTGCCCAGCTCTCCAGGGCACCCCAGTGTACAGCATATCAATGAAATGAGCAATCTTCCCTAGCTAGAGGTCACGCTTCGCAGGTCTGAGAGTGTCCAGGCACATGCCAGCCCGCGAAGAAATAAAGGCACAATGACTAGAACAGCACAGAGACACAAGTAAGTTTGACTTTCAACTTGGGATCCTCAGGCAGTGCAATGGCATGACCTGTGCAAAGGTAAAAAGGTATAATTCTGCTGCATAACTGAGACCAGATCTAGAGAGATAAAATGAGGAAGAGTAAAAACAGAATGTCAAAAGAACAGTTAAGGTTTGATTATCTAATTACATTTGTATTTCTCTTTTATGTGGTTCTATTGAGTTCCTTGAGTATAGCTAAAAGACAGTGTTTGAAAAGAGCATATAAAATTTTTCTCTCAGTATGTTAAGATTGAAAATCAACGGACTGTGGAATTACAGCACCAGGCCTTGAATTCTAGCTCCACTACTTCAGTAAATGGCCTGGACTTTATGATTTCTCTCACTGATAGAAGAGGGATAAGAAGAGGCTCTTCGGTACAACAGAATGAAGATGGGCTTTGGGATCAGACAGACCTGAATACATACTCCAGCTCTTCTACTTATTAGCTGCATGACTCTGGCATGCTACCTGACCTGAGAAAGCTCCATGTGTATCATTGATTAGAAGGGGTAAATAACAGCTGATTTTAGGGTTGGGGCAAAATTAGAAAAAAATCCACATAAAGGTCTTAACACAGTGCCTGCCCCATAGTATGAGTTTGCTCACATGGTAACTCTTATTAAGTTCATAAGGTTGTCATGAAGGTCAAATGAAATTATTTGTTTAATGACGCTACATTGTAAACTTTAAAGCATTCTATACATATTATTACTTAATTACAGGTTATCAAAATTTATAAATGTTTCTGATACATAACTATATATTTAAAGCACATTTAGTGATTGTTTTTTAGTTTATCTGGGTTATTCCATATATTAGTTTCCCATTGCCACTGTAGCAAATTACCACAAAATTATTGGATTAAAAAAACACATTTTTATTCTCTTAGAGTTCTGGAGGTCAGAAGGCCAAAATCAAGGTGTTGGCAGGTTGCATTCCTTCTGGAGGCTTTCATTTCCTTACTTTTCAGCTTCTACAGGCTGCCTGCCTTCCTTAGCTTGTGGCCCCTTCTTGTATCACCTTAATGTACTGCTTCCATTGTCACATCTCCTACTACTCTCTCTGATTTTCTGCTCTCTATTATATGGACCCTTGTGATTACATCAGGTCTACCCAGATAATCCAGGATAGTCTCCCCATTTCAAGATCCTTAACTTGGTCACATCTGCAAAGTCCCTTTTAAGGTAACATTCACAGGTTCCACAAATTACAACGTGGACATGTGAACATATTTTGGTAGACATTTTTTAGCCTACCACATGCCAGGTCACTAGAAAAGAGGAGACTCCATTTCTGAAAGTTATCTTTTTTCAGAGAACTTTTGGAATGGGCTTTATGATTTGTTTTATTGTCAGTGTTAGTATCATCACAGTGACATTTGTTGAGCATTTGCCAAACACTTTAAATTAATATTTCATCATAACAGCAACCCTATGAGGTAGGTACTATTAATATTTTTTTCATTTTATAGACAAGAAACTGAGGATCAGGGATATTATACAACCTACACATGGTCATAAAGCTAGTAATTTTTCAAATTCAGGCCGATTTCTATAGCCACATACTTACCCATATACTCTACTGCCTCCCTCGTGTACTAAAGTAGTCAGTAAAAATGTATAACTTGGTAGCTGCTATGTTTCTATGGATCTACAAAAGCTCTTCAAGGGGGGAACTGGTGAGAAGATGGCAAAAATAATTCAAAGGGTATCTTAAATATCCTTTCTTTGAACCTAGTACAGTTCAAGAAAAGTCTGGAACACTTAAGTGATGCCCCAGGCTTTGGAAATGCCACTGACTTACCTGTTCGTGCCCATAGTATGCTGCAATGTGCAATGAAGTGAAAAAAACTGCATCTTGAACATTGATGTTAGCTCCATGTTGCAGTAGCACGTCAGCAGCCTGGACAAGAAAGAGAGCTGGGTTAGGAGATTCATTGGTGGCATCTGCCCATCAAAATTCATTTTACAATTATATGTACAACTCTTCTTTGGGGGTCACCATCCTAAAACACAATTTTCTTCCATTTCCCTTCTCTGCAATCTCCAATGGCTTGCTTTGGCCTAGAAAATAAAAACCAAGCCCCTCACTATCACATTCAAGGTCCTCTCAATCTGATGGTATCCTTTTAAATGTTATTTCCCACTACTCCCTTTCATAAACCCAATTGTACAATCAAACTGCACTCAATTTCCTACTTCTCAGAGTCTTTGTTCACATTATTTCCTCAGTCAAAAGTTCTCTTCTGTCCAATCTACAGAGGTTTAAACACAAGCTAAATGCCATCTCCTCCAAGATTTCTTTACTTTCCCTCCCTTTGTTGCCAACTGACTTGCTAAAATTAAGTCTTCCTTCCTTTTAAATCTTATTTAACTTTTTTTCACGTCATTTAGAACATTTACAAATTTATATACATGCCTTATCCTTATTAAAGAGAAAATTCTTTAAGGACAAAGTATATATCAAATTCATCTTTATAATCCTACACTAGCATGTTGCCATGCAAATAGTAATCATTCAATAAGAATTTGTTGAATGAATGAATGAATAAATGAATGAAAGTGAAAAAAACTAGCAGGAGCTATTGGCCAATGAAAGGCACAGATTGCCAACAAATCTGCTCACCCTTTAGATTTCTTCTACTAAAGGCTGATCTCTAAGACTCTTTTCTCTAGAAAACTGATGGAAATAATTTCCTCCAGATGTGTTCATTTTCACTGTGAATTTTCCTAATGCACTCTCTATTCTTCAGTTGGTAAAATAATACACATTTGGGGAAATTTTCAAAAGTCTGTTAGACTTAGAAGAGAGAACATGAAGATGGGATCCAAGAGCTCAAGGAACATATGCTCTCACACCTCTTCTGTTCCTAGAAACAAATTGCCTCCTAAGTCAAGTTTCCTTGCCTGTTTGAATCAGAGCCCTTCAGAAGTGGTAAGGAGTCATGGACATTACATAACAAACCAGTATGTTTTAAAGAGGAAGAAATCAAGAATCAAAGGAATTAGGAAATTTCTCAAAGTCATGGAGCAAGTCAGTGTTAGCAGGGAAGTGAATCTCTAGTCTCTCACCTCAAGCTTTGTTTCCAAGTGCTCCAGAGTATTAAATAGTTCATTCATTCACTCATCCATTTGTTCATGTGTCAACACAACATTTATCGAGCATATATGAACTAAAATGATGTTATTTTACATGATTATCTTACAATTTATTCAATCACTGGGATAGCATTAGAACTGACTGTAATTGTCATACAAAGAGA
This sequence comes from Balaenoptera ricei, assembly GCF_028023285.1. Classification (NCBI taxonomy): domain Eukaryota; kingdom Metazoa; phylum Chordata; class Mammalia; order Artiodactyla; family Balaenopteridae; genus Balaenoptera; species Balaenoptera ricei. The sequence continues at coordinate 64,566,443 of NC_082639.1, read as the reverse complement.
TAAGGAATTCTTGTTGGAACAGCTGAAATTTCTGGTGGGTCCAAAAATATAATAAGCAGGTGTATAGGCTTCTATACATTCCAAGAACAATGCTTTTTGCTAATATTTGGATATTGCTGACTAATGATCAGCAGAATACACAATGTGTATGGTGAGTTGTTTTACTAATAAAAAATTAAAGCTACAATTAACATTTATTGAGGGCACATTATGTATCAGACCCTGAATTAAGTGCATAAATGTTAACTGGAGTGCCTCTGTTTCACTCCAAAATATAGAAAGATATGTTCTACTCTCCCATTCTAAAGGTGAAGAAATTGAGCCTCAAGGAGGCTTTGTAACCTATTTGAGGTCATACAACTAGTAAGAAACAGAACTGGAATTCAAATTTAGGTCTGTTTGACTTCGAAGTTTCTTTCCATCAGGCCCTTCCTGTGACCTTGATCTCATTAACACTAACCTTTAAGTAAATGAACTAACTGACTCAATCTCAGATAAGAGGAAGCTTTCTGCCCATAGAAGCTTTGTAGATTCAGCTTGGAAAGAATGCTGGAGCCATTTATATCAAATGTCTGGTATCTTAGACTTCACATGCCTGTGAGTTCAATCTTGGGAACCTTTAAAGGAGGTCACAAACGATCAAGGTAAATGAAGCTTTTTACAAATTCTCTTATTTTAAATATAGCATAAAAGAAAGTAGACAGCATGAATTTTTATTGTAAAAAGGATTCTCAAATGTTAAAATATAGAGCCAATTTCTTAGGCATAGTTCTGGAAGTTACTTTCATTCTAAAAGATAATGGCTTTTAGGCTTGAATAAATAGTCCAAAGCAATTTTTTTTTCCTCCTAAGTTTGCACTTATCCAGTCATTCAAAAGGTCAATCTTTTGGCTGAACAGTCATTAATTATGAAGTGTTGGCCTTCTAAGAAACTTTCAAAATGTAAGTTTTAATGAAACCACAGAGTCATTAATGAACTATAGGCTTTATTTAGTTTGTTTTAAAGTTCAAGGAAATATTTAACTATTGAGAGCAATGTACACTGGAATTATCTGAATAATTTCACAGGTTATTTATATAAGTTGAATGCATTTATTGATTCTTAGTTTTCGAGTCATGATAGGGAGTGTATCTCCAAGCAATCTTATGAGGATATAATGTATTGTGATAACAAATATGCCTGTCATGTGGTTAAGACAAATGCATTCATATTAATGTTTAGGCTGGAACATATATCTATCAAATCATTTTAACCATGCTTCCCCTACTCCAGAACCTGAAAGAGCTGGTAGGTCAACTTCACCTTTTTTCCACTACATGAAGTCCCATGAAGTCACAAACTGAATCTCTTTTATTCACCACTATGCTAAACGTAGAATAGGCATCCGAGTAATTGTTGAATTGGACTGTTTCTAGTTAAAAAAAAAATAGGAATATATATCTACCATCAGTCAGAAGGGAAGTTAAACATTAACAATTAGGACCCAATTATATGATAGAAATTTTAAAGAATTCAATTCAACAAATATTTATTGATCATTTATTTTGAATTAACCTTTAGCAAATCCCAAGTGCCTGCTCCATGCCAGGAACTGCGACTGGAGTTTTACATACATTGTCTCATTAAGAGTTTTGCAGGGCATAAAATTTTGTTGTATTAAAAATTTTTGAGAAAATACATAGTTTTGATTTTTTTCCCCCAAAACATTAACAAAACTACTGGTGAAACTGTATACTTGAAACAAGTCTTATCACAGAAAGGATATCTTAATAATCTTTAAACTCTTTAAAGAAATGAATTTTATCATACTTAGATTTGTATAACTGACATATATATCAGTATTATTATTATTAAAGAACCGAGGGGCTAGTAACTTGGTATCCTTTACTGATGGAAGGAATAAGCACCACAAATGCCTATCATTAAGTGGTTGTTTTACGAGCACAAAAAAATGGATCAGAACCCTTTGTTTTGATAGAAGGGAATTACTGTATACATTACCCTTTAAAGATAATTTTACTTGCCAGTTGACTCCTCAAAAGATCCAAGTAGAGTCTCTACAATTTCCAGGTTGTAATTTAAACACTTATTCAAACATTCTGCTCTTTCTTCCTAGAAAACCTCTGTTCTCTTTCTCTGCCTATAACATACCCAGTCTCAAGGCCAAGCTCAGTTCCCAGGTTCTCTGAGAACCTTCCACAAATCCTTTACTGTATTAAGCATTTCTTTCTCTTTCATTAATTATCACTGAGGGTAAACGATTATTATAACAATATCAATTTTTTTAAACTATTTTTTCATGTTCTAAGCTTGTCTCAATGAAGTATAAGAGGTGTGACTCCAGGTTAAAAAGATTTTTCACCTGAGGCACTGGAGTTTAATCCTTCTAACTAAAATAGTCAGACCTCATGATTTAAAATTCCAGAGATTTAAAAAGTAATGCCTACAAGAACAAAGGTCCTCATTATTCTTGTTTGTTGAATGTTTCTCCTACAGTATGACTTTAACTCATTGACTTGGTCCCATTTGGCTCTCCCTCTGAACTTCACCTTATGAAAATCAATGACAGCGATGAAGAAGAAAAAAATGACCGTATCAATAGGAACTAAATGTCTCATGGAAGAGAAAGTAGAATAAGGTAAATTCTACATGGGATAAAAAGGCAATCAATCAGATTTGAAATTGCCAAAATTAAATATAGTGTCTTATACTACCAAGTAGACCTTCAATAAATATCTTCACTTTGAAATTAAATTTTCCTGGGCTTTAAGTGATATCTCATTTCCTATGACTTCTTTGGAGTCTTCTTCAAATTCAAACTTACACTGATGTTTTCCTTAGGATTTATAGTTTGTTTAAAGCTACAGTTTTCTCTATATCTTTATCTAACCTTTATTACTGAGACTTATAGAGAGCAGAACCGTGAAGTTCTTCTGGGTTAATATCCATTTCCATTTAGTAGAAAATCTGTATTAGCAAAGCTTTAGAAGAAAATGTTTTCTAAAGTTTATGTCTCAGGAATTCAAAATGATCCCAAAGATATTAACATGCAAGTGGATTTAGATTTGAAATTTTTCAATTATTTCCAGTTCTAACTTTCAATAACCAGTTCCAATTGTGTCCCATAGAATCATTGCCTTCTCTCCTAAAATTTTCAATTTCTTTTGAGAGTAGTCTATACCTTCCGTTCACATATCCTCACCTCCTATTCACTCCTCAGCCCACCTACAATCTGACTTCAGACCTCACTGCTTCAGGGAAATTTCTCTGGAACATGACGTCAGAGGCCTACTAATTGTCAATTCCAATGCGCACTCTTGGCTCTTTTCCTTATTTTAATACTTCTCCAGCATTTGTTACTATTTGTCTTCTCCTTAAGATCTGATCCTCCCTTGGATTGACTGACATAACGATCTTTGAGTTTGGTCCCTACCTCTCTGCCAACTTCTTATTGCTCCTCTATAGAGGTGACTCTCTGTTCATCTCTTAAGTGTTTCTTAAGTGTTGCTTTTTCCTCACTAAAACTTATGTTTTCTCCCGATTTCCTTTGTCTGCTTTAATTCTCTTGTATTAATTAAGTTAATACATGGAAAGAATTTGGGACATATTCTTGGTAAGCTAAGAATAAGTATTCAATATGTGGTAGTTATTAGCTATCTTGCCTTATACATTCTCTAGTTGATTCTATCATTACTACTACTACTGCTACTATTTCTACAACACACGCAGACATAAACACACACACACACACACACACACACTCTTCTCTCTCCAGTTGCATGTGTTTTTCCCAGACTTCCTCCAATACCAGGTCTACCTTATTTGGCAACTCATAGTCTGGTTATATATTTCCCCTCTATTTCCCAATTACTTTTACTCTGGGTTTATACTGTCCCCTGCATTGATCTCATCTTTATCACTTGCCCTTTGATTTTTGTTAATGTGAATGAAGCATTAGAATGTGTGCTTTGAGAATATCTATGAGCTAAATGAGAATATCTCATTTAATGCTCACAACCATCTCATGGAATTGTCACTAACAGCCCCATTTTAAAACTAGGAAAAATAAGGTTAAGAATTACACAGTTTTAAGGAAAAGCACCAAAGTTTAAACTCAGGTCTATAGGAGTCCAAAGCACCATACTACCCCATACTGTTTTTTTTTTTAACTTAAAAAAAAATTAATTAATTAATTAAGTTTTGTCTGCATTGGGTCTTCATTGCTGTACACGGGCTTTCTCTAGTTGCAGCGAGCAGGGGCTACTCTTCGTTGCAGTGCGTGGGCTTCTCATTGCGGTTGCTTCTCTTGTTGCAGAGCATGCGCTCTAGGTGCATGGGCTTCAGTAGTTGTGGCACATGAGCTCAGTAGTTGTGGCTTGCAGACTCTAGAGCACAGGCTCAGTAGTTGTGGCACATGGGCTTAGTTGCTCCACGGCACGTGGGATCTTCTCAGACCAGGGCTCAAACCCGTGTCCCTTGAATTGGCAGGCAGATTCTTAATCACTGAGCCATCAGGGAAGTCCACTGTTTTTCTTCTTATGTGTGCTTTTATTTGGGGCCAGCTAGCAATTCCTTGCCATCTCAGATAGTTCTGTACAGGATATAGCTCTTGGTTGATGTTGCTCTTCAAGGATTTTCAAGGATACCTATATAGCCAGTATATCAATAAAAATGATCCTCACTTTGTAATTGTTTGCAGATGACTGAAAAATAAAGTTAAAACTTATTCTAAGTAGAAGTTGTATGTTAGGGATCTTGAAGAGTTATATATACAATGACAAGAAGTTTAGGATTTTTCCTAAATTTTTTCCATATGGGGTTTCACCAAGAGATTTCAAGCAGGAGCAAAATATATTCTGATTTGCATCTTCAAAAGATCCTTCTGGTAATAGTCTAGCAAATGGATTGAAGAAGGAGCAAAACTAGAGTGATCAGTTAGCAGGGTCTTGCAGTAAGTTGAAAAGAAAGAGATAAGGATAAAAATGATCTGAGGTAGAAGTAGTGGCCTAGAGATGGAGAATGGGTGTTAGAGACATTAAGATGGTAGAATCGCATGACTCAGCATACTGGGGATGGGGAGAGATGATGGACGTTATCAATAAATGATGACTGTAAAAGAGGAAGCCTATATGGGGAAATGAGCATGAGGATAAAATTGTGTCTAATTCATGAATTTAGAAAGTAGGAACATTACCTATAGTTTCTTTTCTTTTTTTTTTTTTTCTGTCTAGGTATTTATTTATTTATATATATATATTTATTTATTTATTTTTATAGCTCATTATTGGAGTACAGACTGAAGTTAGTCACCTATAGTTTCTATCTCTCCGATTAATCACTTGTCATAACTAGTTTCTTCCAATTCCCCTTAGCAGTTCATTGTGATCTTTTCCAACACCACAGCTGTTTCAATTGGAATCAATCCCTCAGTCAAGATGTGAACATAATTCTAGAGTTTTCAAACAACTACCAAAAGCTATACCAGTTAAAAATACCAACAATTGCTTATCCATCTGGATTCAAGGCTTACATTACTTAACATTTTAGATGGTAGCATTGCTTTAATTTAATAAGCACTTCTTTTGACTTTATGCTCTATTTTCTGTAGAATTTTAAATTTTATGTATATATACTGACTTCTTGACACCCATTACAACTGTTCAGTGAGAACTCTATCATATAGTTATAGAGGTTTTCACTTAAAACACTATTTTTGTAATGACTTTTTTTTTTTAACCTGACATAGCTCTAATTAAATATTTGAGTACAAAAACTTATTGGAAAATAGTTTCTTCAGGCTGTCACAGAAATGAGGTTCTCATGTGATCTTTCTCTTATTATCTCAGGTTAAAATTAAATTTGGTCTGAAAATTACTCAGAAAATGATTCCACAAGATAATATTATCAAAGAAATTAAAGGGAAACTCCATATTCTTAAGCTGTAGAAAATACAGCTTAAAGGTATATCAACTTATATACATATAATAAAAGAATTCCATTGATTATATAAATCCATAGCTTCTCAGGAAATTATGATAACATAAATAGAAAAGCTGGTGGATGAAGAGTGATGAGAAGCCATGAAGCCAAGGCTGGAGATACAAGTGGTACCATTTTAGAGAAGAAATAATTAAAGCTAGGAGATAACACCACTTCCAGAAGGTAAGAGGACATATTTGTGGGATATTTCTGGCTAAAAAGTGGGAAGGAAGGGAGCCAGCAAAGGAAAGAGAAGAGTCATCCAAGAAGGAAAAGGAGAACAAAGGAATGCCTGTTAAGGAAGTGCATGGAAGAGAAACTTTTAAGAAAAGAGGGGCAAATTTTTCTGAGCCTTTCAGCTAATCATCATCTTGCTGTGCTATTTTCTTCCTTATAGATATACTTTTTTTGCAGCATTTCCTTATGTGAGGGTCTTATTTTAAAATCCCTGGCTGAGAAAACAGGCTTTCAATGTTCGCTGTGTTATGAATACATCATGTTCTATGCATTTCAAAAGCCACAGTTTTTTTCTTATGAGGTTTATTTTTATAACTTGCCAAAGGTCCAACATTTTTCACTATATTGCAATTGTAGAGACTTGAAAACTGTAGTACAAGTTAGGCTCCCTCTCAGTGATGTTCCTCCCCACACTGCACACACTCTGGACATTATAATCATGGAGAGGTGCGAGTACCATCTGACAAAGAGTTTCCTCATGACTTTTGTTCTCCAGACCAAGTCACCTATTGAAAACATGTAATTTGCCTCTACTTGAAAAATCAACTTCTACATTACACTTTGAAGGTGAGTTACAGTCAACTAATAGAACATAAGAAGGAACACATAAAGATTTTGGCTCTTAGATAAAAATGAGTAATAAGAATCGTCCTAAAAATTATTTCAATGATCAATTAATTTCCAGCAGCTAGAATTTAAAAACAAAAAAAAAAGCATCAACAGTTAAGTCTCAGGTTCAGGGGTTAGTCCTGTTAGGAGCACAGTATATGGAATATTTAGTGCTTCCCTTTTTGAGCTTCCTCATTAATTAAGCCAGAAAATTCACTATTTGATGAACTGCAAGATACTACCTTAATTTGTTTTAGAACAGCAGATGTAGGTAATCAATTACATCCTACAGGCTCTTTATTTAACAACATAATTGAAAATGTTGGTCTGCAATAACTTAGAATAAGTGACACAATGATATTGGTAAATCCACAGTTGTAAAAATATTTTAACTGATTATGAAACAGTATGCATTGACAGGTATAGAAATCAATTATAGATAATTTTCTTTCTAGATAAGACGTTTATTAATAGAACACACATCATTCAGTCAGAGACCTATTATCAGGACAGAAAACAGTAGGAATAATGGTGGTAAATGCATTAACCATTCCATTGGTCATGTTAAAATAAGATAAATACAGGGTGACTAATAATTGAAGCCTACAATGAAAATGAAAAGAAGCACAATATCAAATTTGCCCAAGTAGTTTTGGCTTCAGACACAGAAAGGGCCAAGAAATAACTATGGGTGGGACTCAAGCCCAGACTTCTCAATCCCTTCACATGTATAGCAAATGGCAGAACCTGGATACAAAGAAACCTAGGCAGGCTGGTTCCAGAGTCCACATACCTAATGACTATGCCATATTATACTGCTATAGCCAAAAAACATTGCTCTAGAATCCCAGTTTCTCAAACATTTCAAACAATTTTTCAAACTTTTACTTAATGAATTCAGCATAAGTACTCAGCAGAGGTACTATGATAGAATTGGGTTGGGTGGCACCTGAATGTAAGGGGCACGAGCTTAGCACTCCTTCCTTTCTCCTTGAATAACCTCTGAGGTACCACTGGAATGCTAGATATCCAGAGAGTGCATACTGGAAATCATTGTTAAACAAAAGAGAGTTGCTAGTTTTTGGAGAATAGAATTGCCACCATATCTACCTGCTAGTCCCCTTTGATTCTATGAAAAGACAGGGCCAAATAACATGAGTATAGAATCATGCCAAGTTTCTTGGGTTAATAGAGCCCTTATCTTCCAGACATAACACATAATCCCTCTATAAATCCATCTATGTATATATTTGTTATTGTTTTTGAGAAAACATAAGTGGTATTGCTCTCTATGAGGCTAAATAGTACCCTTGAGTGTGGGCTTGACATTTATCATGAATAGAGCATGGCAAAAGTTATGGAATGTCACTTCTGAGATTAGGTTACAAAAAGACTGTGACTTCACCTAACTTGCCCTCTTCTGATCTCTCCATTACTCTCTCTGATAGAAACCAGATGTCTTATTATGAGCTTTCCTATGAATAGGATCACATGGCAAGGCACTGATGTCTCTGGATAACAGCCCAGGAGGATGAAGCCTGCCAACAGCTACAAGAGTGAACACAAAAGTGGATTCTCTCCATTTAGTCCTTGAGATGACTACAGCCCCACCCGAAACCTTGTGAGAGACTCTAAGTGAGGGGACCCAGATAAGGTACCCTGAGATTCCTGAGCTACAAAAATGGCAAAATAACAAATGTTTGTTGTTTTAAGCCACAAAGTTTTGGGATAATTTTTTATGCAGCAAAAGTTAGCTAATATACTATTGTGCCTGTCAATTCATTACCAAAAATATCCAGGTCATAACTGACTTCTACATTAAAGTAGTTACCTACTGCCCACTTCTGAATATTAAAAGAAGAACAGCAATTCAAATCAACAAATATTTTTGAACACCTAGGTTTTCTGAGCAGTGTGCTAGGTTCTGGGGATCAAAGATAAATTAATTGTTCAAAAGCAATATACAGGTTAGTAGAAGAAACAAAATAAAATGACTACGATATAAAGATGGATTTGATGGAGATAATATATGGGCTATCATAACAAAAGAAAGGAGGTATAAGTTATAAATTTGGTCTGGGAAAGATAGAGAAATCTGTAGAGGGGGAATGTACCTGGAAACTGAAGTAGAAGTTTGCTAAGTGAAAAAACGAAGATCAGTCAATTCATTCATCCCTCAAACATATTTGATCATCCAACAGTACCTAGCACAGAACGTATGTTTGCCAAATTCTACTATTTCTTAAAATCTACTTCAAATTCTACTTGCCTCATGAAATCTTTTTAGACCTCTAGGTTCACTGATGTCATCACTGAGACAAGTGACTTAATATCCCAATAGCTTTAGAATCACATTGAGGCTTTATAAGAAGAATTTATTATAGATACCCTCCCTGGAATTACTGAATCAGAATCGCTAGATACTAAAAATCTGCATTTAAAAAAAGCTTCTTAGATGCATCCATTATGGAGTAACAAGGACTAGTCTGGAGAAGCCAAGGTAGCTAAAATTCATAAGACAGAGTACTAGACACAAGAAAGTTGCATAAAGAGAGAAATACAAAGATCTGCAGAAGGTATCCTTAGAGGGTAAAGCTGAGCATTGATTAGTGTGTGCTTGTGAAGTAACTACAGATGACTGGGAAAAGAACCAACAAAGATTAGTGATAATTTTGCCCAGTGCTCACACAAGGCCAGGGATAATGCCTATTCTCATCACCCAGACTGGAAAAGCTCATGATTCATGGGGCATTGGGTAAAATACTCACAAGAGACTTCCCTCAGTACTCAGTAGTTGGTTATTAGCCTTGCCCTGCGCACTGCTCCATTCTCACCAAACAAATCTTAAAAGCTAGACCTAAAAGGAGCAAATTGTTTCTAAGTAAGTTAACTGCATCCCACTAGAGATGGAGGGGTTGTCTTAAGACTATTTACAGGAATTCAAAATATCTAGCACCTAACAAAATAAATTTTATAATATCTGGAATCCAATCAGAAATTAATAGGAATGAAAAAGGCAGGAAAATATGACTTATAATGAAGAGAAAGAGTAATCAATTAAAACTGACCCCAAATTGATTCAGATGTTAGAGTTTTCAAACAAGGACAATAAAATAGTTATTAAGACTGTATTCTATGTTTAGAAAGTAGATGCACAAAAGATATAAAAATGGCCAAAATCAAATTTTGAGAGATGAAAGCTATAATATGGGAGATAAAAATGTGCTAGATGGGATTAGTAGTATATTAAACATTACAGAAGAAAAAGTTAATAAACTTGAAGATACAGCAATGGAAACTCTATTGAATGAAATACGGAGAGAAAAGAGAATTTTGAAAAAATGAAAAGAACATCATTGAGGATTTGGGCAACATCCAAAAGACAAATGTACATGTAATTGTAGAGGAGACAGAAAAAAATATTTAAAGGAATATGGCAGAAAAATTTCCAAAGTTAATGAAAACTATAAACCCACAGATGCAAGAAATTTAATAAACCCTGAACACAAGAAAGAAGAAAACTATACTAAGACAAATCATAATTAAATTGCTCAAAATCAGTGATAAAGAGAAAATCTTAGAAGGAGCCAGAGAAAAACACACATTGAGGGACACAAATAAAAAGGACAGAAGATTTCTTGTCAGAGATAATGCAAGTAAGAAGACAGTAGAGTAATAGGTTTAAAATACCAAAATTGAAAAAAAAAGTAACTTAGAATCCTATATCTAGTGAAAATATCTTTTTAACACAATGAGGAAATCAAGTCTTTTTCAACCAAATAATATTATGGGCAAGATACTTGAAAAGACAGTCCACCAAAGAAGATATACAAAGGGCAGATAAGCACATAAAAATATGCTTAACTCATTGGACATTAGGGAAATATAAATTAAAAGCACAATGAGATACCACTCATTCCCTATTAGAATGGTTAAAATTAAAAAGATTGAATATACCAAGTGTTGCTGCTGAGGATATGGAATAATTGAAACCCTTATGCACTGCTGGTAGAAACGTGAAATAGTACAACAGTTTGTCAAAGTACAATCACTTTGGAAACAGTCTGTCAATCTCTAAAAAAGTTATACATAAACCTACCAAATGATCTAGCCATACTACTCTTAATATTTGCCCAAGATAAATAAAAGCACATGTCCATACAAAGACTTGTACAGAAATCTTCATTGCAGCTTTACTTGTAATCCCTAAAAATTGGAAAGAACTCAAATGTCCAGCAACAGGTGGATAAACACTGTGGCATATCCAAACAATGAAATACTACCTACTGACTAGACATCTTATTTGATCATTTATCATGTAACTGACATTTAAAATCTTCACATTTATGGAACCTCAACCCTCCACCTCCCATTTTACACACACATACACACACATGATATTCTTCCATTGTTCCCCATCACAATGAAGTAGAAATCCTTTATTCAGTTGCTGACACCAGAAACCCAGGAGTTTCTGTTGACACCAACTCCTCCTACATCCCGCTCATAGGTAACCCATCACCAAATTAGTCTGATTTTTACCCTCTAAATATTTTGCAAATCTGTTCTTGTCTCTCCATCTCTACTAATGCCACCCATACCCAGGCAATCATTATACATTATTGCCTCCAAATATACCTACCTGCATAAATTCTTCAAATTCAGTTGATTTTAAACATTGTAACTAGAGTTGTTTTATCAGAATGGAAATCTGATCACGTTACCACTTCTTAATGGCTTCTCATTATTCTTAGGAGAGAGAGAGAACTCCTTAACTCAGTTTATCGTCCAACCCAGGGACATTTTGAGAGTAAAAGGGGGTTCACTTAATTACACCAGGCCAACAGGTATGAACAGGAACTTTCCTGAGGAATCAGGAGTATGAGTCACTCTACAAATAAATCCATTGGTCACCTGGCCCCCAGCCTTTTTCTCCATGTTCTTCCTTTTCCACCACATCCCCCAACTCTATCAGCTCCATCCACACACACACTTTTACTGTCTCCTCGATGTATTTCCTATAGTCAGAAAGTTTTTACACATATGATTTCCTCTTCCTGGAAAGCTCTCTCTGTGTCTCAACTTCTCATCCGTAAAGTGGAGATAATAATTCTACCTATTCTGAAGGGCTGTTTAAAGGATTAAGAGTTAATATATGTAAAACACTTAGTACTTAGCTAGCACTAAAGGTAATTGTTATTGTTACTACTGCTACTATCAGTATTATTTCTTCTTCTGTTTACTTGCTTAACATTTACTTAGGTCCTTGAGTTATAAGCCAAATTAACAGTTCCTCAGAGATTCACTCCTAACCTCAATGACTATGGACATATTCATTTAACAAATGCTAATTGTGTGTCTGAGGACAACAGAGAGAGAAAAACAACAACAAAGGTTATGTCTTTGTTGAGCTTATATTTTAGCACAGGAGACAGACGGTAAAGCAGAGTAAATAAATAATAGGCTGTTATATAGTGATCAGTCCTGGAGAGAAATAAAAGAGGAAAGAGATTAGAGAGTACCAGAGATTTGATGTTTCATTAAAAAAGGATGATCTGGGAAAACCTTATTGAGAAAATTCCATTTGAACCAGGATCTTAAGAAGATAAGGGAGTAAGATATTCAGTTAGTAAAAAAAGAGCAATCAAGACAGTGAGAAGAGCAGTACAAAGGCCCTGAGGCAGGAGCATGCCTGGTATGTCTGAGGAACTTAAGGTTGAGAAACAACAAATAATAAAAAGGTGGAAGTTACTTTTCCAAATTCTAAATGAAATACATTTTAAAAAGCTCACTCAGGCTGCCTTGTCAGAATAGGCTGAGGGGAAAGGGCAGAAGAAGGGAGACTAAATTACCCTCTTTAAGGCATAGAACCATGGTGACATTCATAGCTCTTATTACAGTGGCAATTTTGTTTGTTTGTGTGATTATTTGATTGCCTATGTTTTCCACCAGACTGTAAGCTCTGTGAGATAAGTTTTACTCATCATTAAATTACCAGTGCCAAAATACAGATGTTGGAACCTATTAGTTCCTCAGTAGATATTCGTTGAATAATTGAGTGAAAGAAAGAATGAATACATATTATTATATTCTACTTTTTGATTTCTTTACCAGATTGCAAGCTCCTAGATGGCATTTAAAGCTATATTTTATACTTCTGTCCATTTCTACCACAAATAGCCTACGTTCTTGTGTGTAAATGCTCAATAAGCATTTACTGACTTGATTTGTTCTTCCCTAGTCAATTTTTACATCTTCTACACTATAAATATCCCTGAAGAAAAATTTGTAGAATAACAAAAGAAAAGTTTTGTAAGTCAAGATAAGCCTTAAAAAGTCTAAACAGGGAACATGAACTCTTAAGGTTTACACATTGCCAGAAACTATGAAACTCACACAAGGGAGAACCAATGATGATTTTTTTCTTGTCTTTTGGGAAATAAGACTTTATAATAGAAGTTTATTTATAATCATAGCTGTAAAATTGCCTCTAGGAAAGCAATAATAATGGGGCAAACTATCTTGTTTTCTAACAGATCCAATTAAAACAAGAAACTAAAACTCAGTCATATTTGTCAAAAATACACTGAGAAAATCAAATCTACAATATTAACCAGTCAAGTCTCAGTCCAGTTTACTAACATTGCAATGTACAAATGTAGGCATTTGTTGACTGAAATATGCAATAATAATATATTTTTGCTTGGGAATACCTGATATATTTGAAATGCACAATAAATACATTATTCATTCTCTAGTGGTTCTTCGTTGGGCTGAAAATATATAATGTTTTTAAACACCAGGCTTAGGAATAGCAGGCCAATAATGGACTCTTCACTGTCTCTGATTACTTTTTCTTCTCTAAAGACACCTTTACTTGTAAACTTGCTGTTATGAGCTCTCTTTCATTATGCCACAAATTCCCATTACTAAATCATGACAAAACCTAATTTCTTTCTATAAACACTTCGTATGCAAATCATGGACTATGTAGCATTCATATAAGAGAGAAGTTCCAATGAGTTGTGGCTTCTTTCCAGAAATACACTTCCATATGCTTGTGTTTTGGTCACAATTAGTGGAGGTTTAGTAAAATATATTTCATGACTCTTTCATGATAATTATTGTAGTAATTATAATTATTATAATAATCCCTGACTCTCATTTTAATTAAGATTCTCCCCTTCTCCTCTATGGAACCTTTAATCAGTGACTAGTGAAAAGGCCAGATGCCATGATCTCTTCTTTTCCTAACCATCCAATCAAGGTGATGATAAAGACAGAAATGGCCAAAAAGCCCATATGGCAAGGTTAGCTTGACCACTTTGCCAATTAGAAAATAGTCCAGAATAATCAGGAATTGACCTCTCGATCTAAGCCCTCCTCTTAATTTAAATTCTTTATGTTTATTTAGATTGAAAATGAAAAAGACCTCATCACCATCTTCTAGTAAGCCTGCAAAGAAAAGAAGATCAGTCTTCAGTAGATTTAACTTCAGTAGAAGACACCCTGACTTTTGTCTTTATGTTTTGTTTGCCCTTAACTTGTCTCTGCTGCAACTCCATGAACACATTCTGTGATAAGCCTTGTATCTTATATAAATGTGGTGCCCTGGACCCAAAGCAGCCAATGCCATACACTATAGGACATGTACATCTTGGGACAGAGGATCACTGAGAAGCCAGAAGGACTTCCAGTTGCTGACTTCTTAGGCAGGTGACTGCTTATAACAAGTGAGACTGATGTTGATTTATCCTATTTTTAATAATCTATAAAAGAGAGGTTCCACTATTTCTCTGTATTTACGTCTCCCTCCTGACTTGCTTTTTATGACCATATGCTTCATAAATTAAAAAATAAATAAATGAATAAACATATGTAAATTTCCACACAAGAAGTATCAATATAATAATCAGATATCCCCAGAAAAGCTGTTCTTCTTTAAAAAACCAAGGGAACAGGGAACTCACAGAATGTTAATACATACGATATGAAATGGAAATCACAGAGGTTATAAAGGCTACTAATTTTATAAAGTTAGAGAGGCAAAATACAAAGATTTATCGTTTATATTTTAATCACTCATGATTAGGCCAGAAAGCTGTGAAGTTTGTAAATTCCTTCACAACACACACCTACACAAAATATATTGTATTCAGCATTTAGCACAGAACTTTATATACAGAGCAGGGGATTTTCTCTGCACAAAATTTCAGTATTCAGAGGAGATGTGTGAACAAAGAGACCAAAATTTCATTTTCAGATCCATGGCAAGACTCACTCCCATTTACATGATAAAATGTCCAAAGAACAAAGAAATCTCAAATTTGGTCCAGATAACAGAAATTTCCTAACCATACTAAAAACAATTTACTGCTTTTGATACTGTTATAAAATGTGCTCTGGGAGTCTATTATAGAAAGAAGGGCTTGCATCTACTTTTGTCATGTTTCAGGTATTATATTCTTCTGTGTTAATATATTTATAGCTATTTTCATATAAAAAATAGGGAGCATAACATATCTAACCCTACTTCATTTGAAACCAAGGAGACTTATAATTGGACTAATGACATTTTTTTTTTTACTAAGAAGGAAATTAATTAAGTAATAATTAAAAAGACCCCTCCATTGTATATGACAGGTTTTTTTTTTTCCTGACAGCTAGAAACCTACAAGTTCTGAATTAATTTTCTGGTTATGAGAACTGAAAACATATTAGTATAACTCACTTTAACTCCTAAATTGCTCCACATTTGTGAAAGAAGAATAATGATTAAAAGTTATGTTTTCAAATATCAAACAGCTCTAAATTTACCTTATATAGTATAGTTCAAAGTCAATGAATCTTGCATTTTAAGATTAGTTGTGAAAAAAATTAAAAATGAACTAATCCAACAATAAGCAGTTCTATAATTTGAAATCTCTATCCTGAAAAGAAATAATGTTTAACTGGGGACCACCTTACTTAGAGCTGTCTAAAAGTTAGCCTTGTTTTGTTTGTAAGTACCAAGGGGAAAGTACAATGAGGTGGTGGAGATTATTGTACTTGACCATCCTCTATCATCTTGGCTAGAATGAGGTACCCCATCCGTGAAACTAAATGAACAGGAGGTATCATGTCATCAAATTCAAATAGGAGGCATGGCAGATACTTGTGCACTAGAAAGGAAGGGGTTGATTTCCCATCATGTTACATATAGTCAGCTACATCCTCAGAAGCAAGGCAGATTCAGCATAGTGAAGAAGCATCTGGGAGTGATAAAGCAAGATGGTGGAGTAGGAGATACCAGCCTTTGTCCCTCCAGCAATAAGACAACAATTAGACTGCTATCCATGAAGGAAAATAGCCCTGGGATGGCCCAACAGTCCAATTAAGAACCAGCAGCAACGCAATGAAGCAAAAACTGGAGAATAATCACACTCATAGGATTTCTGAGGAGACTGGGATAGCTGAGATGTCTGGAGAGGGCTAGGAACAAAAAAGGGTGAGGGCTATCAGTATCAGCCACACAGTGGGTACCACCATGGTCCTCAGTGATCTGCACTGCAGAGGATCCCAGCAGCCTTTTCTCTGAAGACCTCAATAGCCTCTACAGCAGATGGCAGTCACAGACTCTCCACAGCTTTCACAGTGGAGGACCCCACAGTGTTCACTGGTGTGGACTCAGCGGCCTGCTCTACAGAGGACATATGTATAGAAACCCTTAAACCCTAACCCTAATGCTAACCCTAACCAAGTTAAAAAAACTGTTAAAATCATTAAGTAAATTCAATACAAATGCAAGACACAAAATAAAATCAAAACACAAAAATCAGCTGTACAAGTATTTGAAGAAACAAATAAATGGAAAGATATCTCATGTTCATGGATTAGAAGTATTAAAATTGTTAAAATGTCCATATTTCTCAAAGCAGTATACAGGTTCAATGCAATCCCTATCAAAATTCCAATGGCATTTTCCACAAAAATAGAAGAAACAATTTATATGGAAACCACAAGAGCCCAAATAGCGAAGCCAATCTTGAGTAAGAACAAAACTGAAGGTATCACACTCACTACATTCAAATTATTAAATTACAAAGTGATAAAAATCAAAACAGTATGGTACCAGTTTAAAAACAGACACTTAGACCAATGGAACAGAATACAGAACTCAGAAATAAACCCACGCATACATGTTCAACTAATCTTTGACAAAGGTGCCAAGAATACACAATGGGGAAAGGATAGCTTTTTCAATAAATGATATTGGGAAAACTGGATATCTACATGCAAAAAATAAAATTGGGTGCTTATTTTATACTATGCACAAAAATCAACTCAACGTGGATTAAAGACTTAAACATAAGACCTGAAACCATAAAACTCCTAGAAAAAAAATAAGGGAAAGCTCCCTGACATAGGTCTTGGCAATGATTTTTTGGCACAAACAACACAAGCAAAAATAAAGTGGGACTATATCACACAATAGTTTCTGCACAGCAAAAGGGACAATTAACAAAATGAAGGGGGAACTCAAGGAATGGGAGATAATGTTTTCAAAGCATATGTCTGGTCAGGGGCTAATATCCAAAATATATAAGGAACTCATATAACTCAAGAGCAAAAAAAAAAAACACACACACACAAAACAAAACAAAACCAAACCAAAGAAGTCAATTTAAAAATGGGCAAAGGATCTGAATAGCAATTTTTACAAAGAAGACACACAAATGGCCAATAGGTATATGAAAGATGCTTAACATCACTAATTATCAGAGAAATTTGCAAATCAAAAGCACAATGAGATACTACCTCACACCTGTTACTATGGCTATTACCAAAAGTCAAAAGATAAGTGTTGGTGAATAGAGAAAAGAAAACCCTTGTACACTGTTGATGGGTATGTAAATTGGAACAGCAATTATGGAAAACAGTATGGAGGTTCCTCAAAAAATTAAAAATGTAACTATCATATGATCCAGCAATTCCCACTTCTGGGTACATATCCAAGGGAAATAAAATCACTATCTCAAACTGGTATTTGCACATCCATGATCATTGCAGCATTATAGTAGCCAAGATATGGAAACAACCTAAGTGCCCATCCACAGATGAATGGATAAAGAAAATATAAATATATGTAATGAAATATTATCTAGCCTTAAGGAAATCCAGCCATTTGCAACAACATGGATGAAACTACAGGACACTACACTATGCTAAGTGAGTTAAACCAGACACAAAAGATAAATACTTCATGATCTCACTTATATGTGGACTCAAAAAAAAATCAAACTCATAGTAACAGAGGGTAGAGTGGTGGTTACCAGGGACTAAGGGGGTGGAAGAAATAAGGAGATGTTGGTCAGAGGCTAAAAACTCTGTTATATGATGAATAAGTTCTGGAGACCTAATGTACAGCTTGATGACTATAGTTAATAATAATGTATTGTATTGTACACTTTAAATTCCTAAGAGAGTAGATCCCAAGTCTTCTCATCACACACACACAAAACTGTAACTATGTGAGATGATGGTTATGTTAATTAGCTTGATTGTGGTAATTATTTCACAATGTATATGCAAATCAAAATATCATGTGGTACAACTTAAATATATACAATTTTTATTTGTCAATCATGCCTCAATAAAGTTGAAAAAAAAATCAGCATAGCAACAAGAACTGCAGTGGGAGCTCACATAGCCTGTTCCAAAGTGACTGACACTTACATAGTAAAACAGAGACTGGTGATATATTGCCCAAACATTTGCAACTGGTAGGTCTCTTTCTAGAACTTCACTTCCTTTGATTTGAACCATCTGCTTTCCAAAAATAAGTCATATTTCATCTCAAATCTGATAATGCTAGTTTTCTTGTTATTTTATGTATGTAATTTATATGAATATTAAAGAAGACTAATGAAATATAACCAGATAAAAGTAGTGATAAAAATTGTCAAAATTTTATACTCAGATTACTTTGCGTATATCTTTAAATTCTTACTTCATTCAAAAGAAACTAAAACAATAAATTGTAGCTGATCCATTATAAACGTTGTTTAAGCAGGAAAGAGGATTCTGAATCCAACCTAGTGACTTGCATTTAAAGTAAAGCCCTTGGCCTCATATCAAAAGAATGATGAATAAATGTGTATTTATATATTAAATGAAAACAAAATAGTCAACTATAGTATGTATTTGAATATAAGTTCTCTCTTTTATCAGTGGGTCCTGATCACCTGAGATAAGAGGCTTTGTAATGTCTGAAGAATGTATTACCTAAGCTGCTGGGAATACTGATGGGCCAACAGCACAGCCCTCAGCTGTCTGCCTTCTCTGGAGATTTCCCTTGGCTAAAGAGAGCTGCCTTGCAACCATTAGAATCTAATGATTGGCTATTTTGCCAATATAAAAGCCCAGCCTCCTCATTCCAACTTGAAAAACTCTCAAAGGCCATCCCAGCTTCAGCGCTCTCTAAGGGATTGACCGAGCTTTTGTTGAGACTGTATCACAGTCCAGTTTCTCCCCAGCTCAGTCCTACTTTCTCCCCTTCCCTATAGGTGTTGATCCTGAAAGCAGGCTCCGATAAACATCCTGAAGTTAATGTCTGTGTGAGTCTGCTTCCTGTGAGTTGCACGGTAGGCTTCCACAGTGCTTTCACTTTAATCTGGCTCTCAAAGAACATCTAACTGCTTGCATCCTGCCTGAGGATCAATGTCAAAGTTGACAGTCTGACTTAGACACAATCTAGAGATACAGTCCACAACTTCTTTCCATCCTTTTACCGCTTTCAACTCCTCTCTCCATGCCTCCTCCTCTTGTGGAAATGAACAGCAGATGTCTTATTTCAGTATACTGTAACTTTCATTATATCATTACCATATCATTGTAATTAATAACTATAATATGGTAACACCAGCTATTGTAATAAACAGACCCTCAAATTTATGTCTCAAACCCAATAGAAGTTCATTGTTTGATCATTTACCAATAATCAACAGGTAAACAAATTGGTGTTATAGCCCTCTTCTACACAGTTGTTTGGAAGTTTCTGCTAATTTCACCAAATGGTTTCCAAGGTTTCTCTGAGAGCTGACTTCATTCTAGTCAACAAAAAGGGGGAAAGGGTATGGAGGAGAAGCTAAGGGAGTTTTTGGAGGCCACACTTGGAAATGGTGCACCTGACTTTCACTGAGTCCTCAGTCGAGAGGCCACACCAAACCACCAGAAAGACTGGGAAATGAAGTCTTCGTGAACATCCAGGAAGAAGGAAAGAACATAGATTTTGATGAGCAGCTCTGACACACTAGGGTCATCCAAAGACTTCATCTCCCAGAACACAGTGGGTCAATTCTCTGCACTCAGTTTCAGTTCTGTTTTGGGGACTTGTGACTATTCTGTGAATTTGAATTCTCCTCTGTTAGACTCTTTCTCCACCTGAGCATTTAATATGACTATTGCTGTTGATCTCTTTTCGTACCTTTTCTGAAATTATCTAGGTTACTTCCAATTTTCTATATCACTCCTTACTAACAGACAAGAGAGAAATGTGTACATATTTTATTTTTAAGCAGTTTTACTGTAGTATAATTTATATACTAAGAATTGCATATATTTAATGTGTACAATTTGATGAGTTTGGATATATGAAAACACTCATGGTATCGTCACTACAATCAAGGCAATAAACATATCCATCACTTTCCAGAGTTTCCTGAATATGACACCAAAAGCACAGGCAACAAAAGCACAGACAGGCAAGTGGAACTACATCAAACTAAAAAGTTTCTGCACAGCAAAGGAAACAATCAACAGAATGAAAATGCAACCTGAGGAATGGGAGAAAATATTTACAAACCATATACCCGATAAGGGACTAATTTCCAAAA
The DNA here is from genome assembly GCF_028023285.1 of Balaenoptera ricei. Classification (NCBI taxonomy): domain Eukaryota; kingdom Metazoa; phylum Chordata; class Mammalia; order Artiodactyla; family Balaenopteridae; genus Balaenoptera; species Balaenoptera ricei. The sequence goes on along the minus strand of NC_082639.1, from coordinate 64,545,743 downwards.
TATGCAAGGAACTCAACTCAATAACAAAAACACAAACAGTTCTAGTAAAAATGGGCAAAGGACTTGAACAGACATTTCTCCAAAGAAGACATACAAAGAGCCAATGTGAATGTAAAAATTGCTTAATATCATTATCCGGGAAATGTAAATCCACAATGAGATGTCACCTTATACCTGTTAGGATGGCTGTTATTTAAAAAAAAAAGAAGAGAACAAGTGTTGGTGAGGTTGTGGAAAAACAGGAACCCTTGTATACTGTTGGCAGGAATATAAAATGCACAACAGCTATGGAAGTATGGATATTCCTCAAAAATTAAAAATGGAACTACTGTTTGAGTTAGCAATCCCACTTCTGGATATACATCAAAAAGTATTGAAATCAGTATCTCAAAAAGATACTAGCTCTCCCATGGTCCTTGCAGAACTATTCAAGATAGTCAATATATGGAAATAACCCAAGTGTCCATCAAAAGATGAATAGATAAAGAAAATGTGTTATATACTGCAATAGAATATTATTCAGCCTTAAACAAGAAATTTTGCCATAGGCAACAACATGCATGAATCTGGAGGACATCATGCTAAGTGAAATAAGCCAGAAGGACAGAAGGACAAATACTGCATGATTCTTCTTATATGATGTATAACTAGCAGAGAATACAATAGTGGCTGCCAGGGGCTGGTGGGTGGGGAAAATGGGGAGTTGTTGTTCAATAGATATGAAGTTTCAGTTATGCTAGATGAATACATTCTAGAAATTTGCTGTACAATATAGTGCCCATAGTTAACAATATTGTATCGTGCATTTCAAAATGTTGAGGGCATATCTCATGTTAAGTGTTCTTACCACAAACAAAACAAAGGGAATGTTTATGTATTTTATAGTCATATCTTTTACAGAGTTCCTATATACATCTACACTGAAATATGCAATCACACTTTATCAGCATATTTATGCTGAATAAAGGAAACAGAACCTGCATATATCAGTACTAGTCAGAGTTCTAGGTTCTTTCATTACATTTATTCCTCACAACAATGTACAAAGTAAATACTGTTATCATGATTAGATTAGAGAGAAAAAAATTTAGGGTTAGAGGTAAAGCAATCACCCCACCCCCAACCCAAGGCCAACCAGGTAGTAAACAGTAAAATTGACACTGGAAACCTAAATTTGGCTCCAGAGCATTACCACAGTATTAACCAATAGGTATATTGCCTCAGGACTGGTATCTGTAAAAAAATGGGATAGGAATTATGAATAATCATGCTCAATTTTAGTGTAATATCTTAGTAGAAGTGTGGTTTTTACTAGACATAGAGCACCAACGTTCTGGGTTTAAGATTTTAGTGCTCTATGCTCCTCTCCAGGCACTCTCCTGACTTTCACTTTGCCCTCTGGCAAATGATTTATATGATTCAATCTTCAGCTCTAATACCGAAATGATAATTCTGTAATTTCACTCAAGGTGTTTCTATCAGGAATAGTCACTAACATTGGCTGGAGGTCACGTATGAGTTGTGTTTAAAGGAAACCCTTAGAAACTTGAGATACTGATATATGTAGCTATATAAATACACTGTAAAATATATAACTTTGTGAATGTTCTAGGTCTTTTAAAAGTTGACTTTTCATACAAAAACAATTCTTGTGGTCCACAGCCTGGATTTAATGCATCTCTGGCCAAATAAGTCTTTTCAGAAATGTTTCTTACCATGTCCTTAGATGTCTAATGAGTTGCTTAGATTTTTGTTTCTTGGAAATTATGACAGATTCCATTTAATCCTGCCCACAAAATTAATAAGGTGAAGAAGATAGTTCTGCAGCCACAAGTGTGAACTCAAAATGAAAACAAATATATAGAATTCTAAGTTATAAAATTAGCTAGAAAGTTTGGAAAGCTTTTTGAATGTGAAGAAAAAGAATAAAAAAATTTATTTGTCATTTGGTACCTCTTTAACTCAACAGATTTATTTAGATGCCAATATCAGCAAATAATTCAGTTTAATACAATATAACAAATATTGGTTTCCTACCCCTGAAGGTGACATACAAGTCTCACCATAAAAGAGCCACTGCCTGACTCTCCAGCATCGTCTTTCCAAATCCCCTTATCTTAAACTTCGAAGTCCAGACACAGAACTGCTTGTATTCCCCCACATACACCATGATGTTTCTTGCCTCTGTGACCTTGTTTGTACTGTTTCCTCCACCTCAAATGTTCCCACATCAAATAGGGTGACTTGGTTTCCACAGCTATAAAATGAGGATAATAATATCACCTATCTTATGGAGTTATTACGAGAATCTAAAGCGATAATCAATGTAAAGTGCTTCGAAAATAACCGGCATTTTGAAAACATTCAATAAAAGTTGTTTTCACAGACAGGTGGCTTAATCTGTGTTATATTTTACTTCCCAATAATTTATCCAATGACATACTGTTAGTGGAAATCTACTATATCAAGATTTTTCTTTCAAAAATGCTAAAGTCTCCTTATGTGACATGTAACTGTAAAAATTGGGCTCACACTAGCAGCATGATAAACAGCAAGATAAACAAATTATACACATATACAATGATAAATTATCTAAGTGAAAAATAAACTTCAATGTTCTGTCATGTAAGTGCAAAAGCCAATAACCATAAGCATCCAAACACATAAGGTCATCACTAATCAGCACACTTCAGGTTAGAGGCTGCTATCTTTATGGTGGCAAATAATGTGACATGTTTCACAAAATCAATAATTCAAGAGGTTCTTTATTTCTGTTTTTTCCCCCTCTGAAGAGCAGGACTTCACTTGTCTCTTTCCACCTCTGATATAATTCAGAAAGAATAATATCAAGTCTTAATTTAAAATGAGTGATGTAGTACAGAGTTTCAGATCATATATCTCTTCAAAGCTGTCAGTTTCCTTTCACTACTTTTCCTATATTCCAAAAACAATTTTAAATTAAACATAGATCAATAATAAATCTGCCAGTTGCTGTCTTATTTATGGCACTGCAAGAAGAGATATTGATGTTATTTTTATAAGCCAAGATGGACACTTTCTGATTCCTTTAGAATTTAAATTAAAACAACTAAAATGTTTTATGGAATTTAATTAACCATGAGATGTCTACTATTTTGATGATCTTAAGTATTATTCCCTCATGTGTCTCTCATATAAGGTATAGGAAAGCCTGTTCTATATAGTATATGGGAGAAGAACCTCAGTTTTCATAGCCCAAACTTGATAAGTATAAAATTATGATCTGATTTGAGGATTTAAAAGGACAATAGATGATTTATCCAAATACCTAAGACCTGATCTATTCCAGATTTATGATACCTCTAAGAATTTAGATGATTTAACTCCAAAGTTGAATGATAAAATATTAGCTAATATATAGCATAATAAAAATTGTAGTTATCAATTTGCAGTTGTGCATTTAAATTTAAATGCAACTTATACACACACACCACAATTTATTACTTTAATGCTTACCTTCAAAATTGTATAAATGCCCAAGGGCCCTCACAGCTCACTAAAATCATTAATTACTATTTGCATTCCCTGACTATGTTGTGGTGTTTGAATCTTTGTGACACCAATATCAGGTTATCTGTTGTGTACCTTCATTGTCTACTTTTTGAACAGGTATACCTATTGTGATAATCTATGCCTAGTTCACCACTGTATGCTGGGTGTATGAAAGACAGATAACTTGTTTCTTTAGTTCACAGGAATTCAGATTGAGATAAATCATAGTAGAGATACTGAACTCAAGGAGCCTTATCCACATTTGGACCTAATTTATTTTATGAGGTTCTGGAATCTGAGCATGATGTAGTAATGAAATATGGCTTTTGTAGTGAAATTGGAGGGGTGAGTATATTTTGAATATGGGATTAAAGTAAATAAATGAAAAACAACACAGTTGTAACATCCCAGAAACTGACAAACTGATTTTTAAAATTATAATGGATGTAAAAGGCCAAAACTGGCAAAGAAAAATCTTAAGAACAAGATTAGCACATTTATACTCTTGGATATCAAAACTCATTATAAAGCTTCAGCAATGAAGACAGAGTGGTTTTGACATACAACAAACAAATAGAGCAGTAGGAAAAAATAGAGTCCAGAAACAGACCATCACGAATACAGACACCTAATTTTTGGCATAAAACAAGATGGAACAAATTGAAGTACAAAACAAATTGGCAGATTTAACACTGAATATATAAGTAATAACACTCAATGCAAATGGATTAATCTTTAAATTAAAAAAATGAATATTGGGGCAGGATAAAATTCAATTTTATGCTATTTATAAGAAACACCTCTAAGTATAGCATTTATAAAGGCTTAAACTAAAAGGATAAAAAAAGATATGCCCAATAAATTCTAAGCAGGAAAAATTGGTGAGAAAAATTAGACTACTTGGGTAAAGCAAAGCATTGCTGGAGATAAAGAAGGTCTATTCATTGTAACCAAAGGATCGTTTCCCCAGGAAACTATAATCATGTTAAATTTCTGCATACCTAATAACACATAACACCAAAATATACTAGGTAAAAACCTTACAGAATTAAAACAAGAAACAGATGCACAGTCATGGTGGGAGATTTCAACACATAGTTGACAGAATAAGCCCCCCCACCCAAAAGGATATAAAAGATATGAAGGATACAAACATTTGACCTAACTGGCACACACAAAACATGTAACAAACAACGGCAGAGTGCATATTCATTGAAAGAACACATGAAACAGTCACAACATTGACCATATATTGGCCCATATAGCAACACTTTATATATTTGAAATACTGGGAAAACTAATGATGAAGTTCTCTGACCATGGTGCAAATTAACTTAAAAATCAATAACAAAAGGGTAAATAAAAAATATTGTTTGTAAAGTTGGAAACTTACTTCTAAATAATGTGTGGGTCAAAAAGAATTCAGAGTAGAAGAAAGAAAATATTTTGAACTGAATAATAACAAAATATGACATACCAAAACTTGAACAATATAGTTAAAATAGAATATTGAAATGTATAACCTTAAAAGTTATTAGAAAAAAGGCTAAAAATCAGTGAGTTAAGCTATGCATCCACCTTAAGGAATTAGGAAACAAATAGCAAAAATTAACTCATGTAAATTTGAAGGTAAGATAAGAAAGAAAGGTACGAGCAGAAGTTGGTGAAAAAGAAAACAAACATGTAATAAACAACAAAGCCAGAAGTTGATTCTTTGAAAAGACTTATAAAATTGCTAAACTTCTGATGAGAATGACAAGTAAAAAGAGACACCAAAATAATGAAATGAAATGGAATGAAAAAGGAATGAAAAGAATATACCACTATTGATACTGTAGAAAACTAAAAATACTAAGAGGATATTGTAAGCAATTTTATGTGATGTTTGAATATTTAGATAGAAAGTCTAAGATTTTTTTCTATAGATAGTAATTAAGATAATGTGATAATGTTCTATGGATAGACAAACTGACCAATCGAACAGAATAAAATCTAGAAATGGACTCACAGATAGACACAATATATCACAGGGTTGATATTGTAGATCATCAATAAGAAAAAATATAGGCTTTTTAATAAATGTTGAGACAACTGAACATAGAAAAAAGTTAAGCTGGACCCATACCTCACACCATAAACTGGAATCAATTTTAGATGGGTAAAACACTTAATATTAAAGACAAACCACAGAACTTTAAGAAGAAAATAGCTTCATGAAATTAGGTGTGGGGGATTCTTGAACACTATATGCAAGCATTAACCATAAATCAGGAGAAGCCATTTATAGCACATACAACCATAAAGGAGAAAGGAGAGGCAGTTTAGAATAGTGGTTAAGGTCATGGATTGTGAAGTCATACAACCTAGGATAGAATACCACCTACATCACTTACTAGCTATGTGACCTACATAAAGTTATTTAACCGTTCTACATCTCAGTTTCTTAATTTGTAAAACAAGACTAACATGATGTCTATCCCTTAGATAAAACAAGATAATTTGTATAATGTGCTTAGAACCTTTCCTGGCACATAATAACCCCTGTAAACATGTATAAATCTATTATTATTATTCATAATACATTGAAAATAATTCCAATGAATCAATTAAAGTAGACTAACAATTCAATGGAAAAATACAAAAAGGCACTTCACAGAAGAAGTAAACTCCAATAGCCACATACATATAAGAAAGGTTCAATCTCATAAGTAATCAGATAAATGCAAATTAAAATCAAAATGTAACAGCGTTCCATAGCCACCATTTTGGGGGAAAAAACAAGTCTACTATACTAATGTTGGTGACAATGTGAAGCAAGAAAACACTCACATATTCAATCATCCACTGGGTGGGACTGTAAAATAGTTCAATTCCTTGAACATTCACATACTCTATAACCTAGCAATTCTTAGATTTATATCCTAGGGAAGATCTTATGATAATACTCCAGGAAACATGTACAAAAATTATCCTACAACCTTGTCTGTAATAGAAAATTATTTAAATCGGTTCAAATATCCATTCAAGATTAAATTGAATAAATAAATTGTGGGAAAATAAATGAATCACAGCTATACAAATTAACATGGATCTTACAAATTTAATGTTGAACAAATAAACTAAGTCACAAAAATTTTATGTGTGATTTCATTTACACAATGCTCAAGAACATAAAAAATTAAAAACAATATAATTCATGATGTTATACATGTACACATACATATATATAATATCTAGGAAAGCAAGAGAATAGTTATCATAAGTCAAAAGAGAGAGAGAGAGAGCGATTACTTTAGGGAAACAAGATGAAACCAGAAGGTCACATAAAGCTCTTATGAGGAAGCTCTTATAAGTTTATATATATCCTTTTATATGCATGATAATTTCCTCAATAAAAATAAATTTTAGAAAGGATAAAAAATGTATTGCACAGTTGGAAAGCTGTCCAAAGTATTTTTTAAATAAGCAAAAGATGCTTTAGAAGCATTTGGTATGATTCTATTTTTGCAAAAAATATGTATATATGAAAAAATCTTGAAGAATATCCATCAAAATATCAAAAGCAGTTATCTTTGGGTAACAATGACTGGGGAGAGGTGTGTAGCCATTAATTGTACAGTCATTTCTGTAAAGTTTTTTTTTTAAGAAAATGTATTCACTATAGTAATAAGATAGAAAAAAACCTTAAATGTAATAAGTAAGCTTAAATAACATTATATATTTCACAAGTCCTTGTTTACCTCTTTCCATGTCAATGTATAACCTTGCACAATGTCATGTTTAATGACTGCAGACTAACCCACTGTGCCATGTACCTTTTTAAAATTAATTTTTATTGAAGTATAGTTGCTTTACAATGTTGTGTTAGTTTCTACTGTACAGTAAAGTGAATCAGCTATACATATACATATATCCCATCTTTTTTGGATTTCCTTCCCATTTAGGTCACCACAGAGCATTGAGTAGAGTTCCCTGAGCTATACGGTAGGTTCTCATTACCATGTACCTTTTTGATTTAGTCAGTGTTTATTGCTGGGCATTTAGCTTGTTTTACTTACTTATCTTACATGGGCACCCTTGCAATTCAATTTCTTATAATTTCCATAAAATAAATTTCTAGAAGTGGATTTGCTGGATCATAACATATGCAAAATTTTAAGGCCAAAAATGCAGGAAGTTATCATAATTTGACAGCAGTGTTTCAATGGTAAATTTATTATTCACATATTGGTACTGGGTTTTGTTCAATTACAAATGTTATGTAAGCTCAGAGAGATTCGAAAGGCTTAGTTACCAAAATTAGACATGATCTCAACAATTCCAGCAGCTCCAGGGAGGGCCCAGACTTGATCTCTTGAAAAAAGAAAGAAATGTAGAATGCCAAAATATCTTAAGCAAAGAATGCATCCCATACATCCCTGTCACTCCATAGCTGTTATATTACCTCATACGTGGAAATGCTCAGAAAGTGCTTACTTAGCTGGAAATTCTAAGTTTGCCTGATTCACAGGAGATTCACAGGGGAAACACAGAAAAGTCAGAAGAACTTAACTTTTTAAGTCCGTATTAGAACAACACATTTCAACCCTTCTTAGCATCATCAGTTTAAAAGTTGTGTATTCACTTTGGCAACCAATTACACTAAAAGATATAAAATCAAACTGGAGAGGGACTAGACATATAGTAATTCTCTAAGTATTACATCAGTGGGGGGAAAAAGTGGATATAAATAATCCAAAGATCTTTATTTATCTTGACATTTCATAAATGGATCACAAGCTATGAATGTTGAGGCTGTGTGATAGCACAGCACTGTGAGTCAGTAACTGATTTTATGCCAGAGAGCACAATTCTCATGTTAGATTGGAGACAACACTGTTGATTAGAATGGGGATTAGTAAAGTTCAGCCAAGTCATAGAAAGACATGCAGATCTAACAGTGAATGTTCCCTTTTTGTGGAGTAGAATTAAATTTAAATTCTACTACTCTCTTTTGTTAGGGTCAATCTTCATCATTAGATTAAGTCCAAATTCCTCCTTTATGTTTTAAATAGGTCAAAAGATATACTGAATGGACAGAGAAAAAATTTTAAAGGTAAAACTTGATCATTAGTTTTGTTTGCTTAGGCTGTACACTTACTTCATTTTCTAGAACTTATAAGAGTAATTTGTATGAAGCTATTCAGAAAAATTGCCGGTGATTTGGTAAGCTACTTTTCTCATAAAAGGTATCATTAGAATCTCTTCTGCATTTATTGAGAGGAGAAATGATTTTACTCATTTTGTATAATTTCTAAAATAACACTTAAATAATCATTAATTTAGTCATTCAACAAACATCTATTAAAAATGTATACTATATGCAAAAGCACAAAACTTGTACCTGTGAGGGCTGTAAAGATTTTAACACGCAGTTCCTATGCTCAAGAAAAATATATAATAAAACAATCAAATAAAACCATGTTTATAAAACACACAGTATTAAATGCTACAATAAAGGTATAAAGTGCTGTGCTTGTTAAGAGCATGGAAACACCTCAAGGTGGAGGGATCCAACAGTTTCATGAAGGTGTCATTTTAGCTGAACTTTGAGGATGGGTGGGAAGGGCAAACTATAAAGAAACTATGGTGTGATAAAAAGCACAGGGCATATAAATGGGTCATTTAATTTAATTCAGAACATGGGTTGCAAATTGAAGACTATGAGGACCCATGGCCGAAAAGGTAGGAGAGCTGGGTCATTACTTCTGGGTGTATTTTGGAGTCACCAAGGTTCTTGGTCAGAGAACTGACTTTATCAAAGTCATGCTTTAGAGAACCTGGTACATTTTTACTTTTTAGGATCAAGTGAACTGTAAAATATTGGGGGACAGCCTTATAAGTCAGAGTACTACTACAAGAAGTACAGGAGGATGACGACAGTATGAACGTAGAGAAGATTGAAGCAACATATTGACCACTACTAGGAATATCCTTTACAGTTCTAGACAAAAGATTTGCATTCATAGCCCTTTGTCTTATTTAATTTGGAATTTCCTCCAAGTTTCCTGGATAGTCAATGCATACCTTTTCAGGAGGGAATTATGAGAATGATTCTTCAACTTCTGTCTGGACCTGTCCAGGTGTGGAGATCTGCAGTAATTATGGGATAGCTTAGCCCAGAGATTAGGGAGTTAGTTAGTAGCCGGCTCCAGGGCACAGAAAAAAGGAAAAGGGCAGCAAGGTTAAAGATGCTACAAGGGGTTACACTTGAATTGCTTCTCAAAGTAACTCTAGAAGGCTTTATGTGCCTTTCTTAATTGATCCATGCTTAACAATAGCTACATCTGTTTGATATTCAGTTGTGCAAGAACATGTGATGAGGCAGAGGTGCTGAGTGCCCTTAAGGAGCATCTCAGAAAAGAGATGCTGTGAGAGAGGGTAGCTGCTTAGGACCAGTCATGGGGGTTCTAGCCTCTCACTCCACCTAATCTCAGCAAATTTATGAAGGTTTCTTGGATATCCACCATAGGGAGTCATCAAGGAGAATAACTCACACAATGTTCAGAGAAGATAAAATACTTAAAGGACTCTACTCCCTAAATACCATCCCAGAAGGAAGCATTCTTGAGAGAAAGATAGTTGGCACCCACAGTCTACTTTACTGTTATCTATTTACTGTTGGATTTGAAGGTCAGGTAGAAAATATTGGTCTTCCAATGTATTCTTAATTGAGGGGAAGAAGAGTAATAATTTTTTGCCCTCCTGAGACATAGGAAGCTTGGAGGCTCTGAAACTTTGGGGATGTGACTTCAGCAAGCTATAGAAATCTTGATTCAAAACTCAGTCTTCAAATACCGTAAGGAGTATGGCATGGGAAAAGAAAGTTAAGTGCAGATGCATCAAAATATATAGCTGTTTGTTATATACCTAACAAGGAAATTATTTCTGTAGCTGATAATTGTATAATTTGTATATGAATGATATATGATATATAAAGATCATTATATCTATATTTACATCTATCTATCTATCTATCTATCTATCTATCTATCTATCTATCTTTTTTTAATGTATGAAGGACCTAGGGTGTTGGAATCAATTCAGTGCATAGAAGCGTTGGCATAGAGAGGCAAATTCACAAAAAACACTGACTGGTAACAAAGGGATTTCTAATTCAGATTGATTTGATTAGCAATAATCTTTAAATCTAATTTCTCAAGTAATGTTTCTTTCATCATTTTCCAGGGTACCAAGTTGATGAACATCTCATTTACATTTTTATTAGCCTATAAAGTTTTCCTGCTTATGCTTTTTTTACCTTACCCCGAAAGCAATACTTAATGTTTAATAATAGCTTATAGAATTTATGGCAAAGACTTAGGTGCCAAAAAGAAAAGTGACACTTAGCTAGCATACCCTTACATCATTCTTACAATTAATACATGCTTAAAGCATTGTTTCTGAGACCATAAAATTACTATTTATGATGCATGATCTATGATTTTGTCTCAATTTCCAGACCAAAAGCCTAGACAGTAGGAGACTGCCTCCTTGCCTTTAATAAACAGTATTCTGTAACACAGGGCACATTCAGTAATTGGAGCATAGAGTTTCTGGTTTCGACTTCTGAGAAAACCACTTTTGAATGCCACAGAAGATATAGTGTTCCTAAATCAAGTCTCAGTTATTTAAGACTGTGTGTTTAGTTTCAGACTTAACGAATTTGACATGAAGCTTTCTCAGACTTTGCCATCATGGAACTGCAAATGACTATTCAGACCAAGTTTAAAGTTAATACCAATGAATGGTGACAAGAATACCTATCCATCATTAATGGCATTCACTAGAGTAATATTTAAGCAATAACTTATAATGATGTGCATTGACTGGTATAGTTGGTCCTTGCCTATGCTTTCTGTACCTGAATTGTGGTAGCTCATGATGGTCATATAGGATTTGTTCCTCTGTCTGAAAAATTTGTGAGAAATCAGAGATAAGGTAACAGTGCTGCATACTGTGAAATCACATAGAGTTACATACCAGAATCTCAGAGAAAGACAGACAGACAGACCCAGAGAGAGAAAGTTTCTAAATTCTTTTTACAAATCCAGCATTTGTTCCAAAGCCCGACAAAGATAATTGCAATGGACTGAATGGGTCCTTAACTCTGTCAAATTCATATGTTGAAGCCCTAAACCCCAGTACCTCAGAATGTAATTGTATTCTGAGATAAGATCTTTAAAGACATAATTAAGTTACGGTGGTCCCTAATCCAATACAACTGGTATCCTTATAAGAAGAGGAGATTAGGACAGAGAGAGAGAGACACCAGACATGTGTACACCAATACAACCATGTGAACACGCAGCAAGAAGGCCATCTGCAAGCCAAGGAGAGAAGCTTCAAAAGAAACAAAACCTGCCTACACCTTGATCTTGAACTTTTAGCTTCCAAATTGTAAGAAAATAAATTGTTATTTAAGTCATCTAGTCTGTGGTATTTTGTTATGGAAGACCTAGCAAACTAATATAATAACAAAAAAGAAAACCATAGACTAACCTCACTTATGAAATATTAGCAAAACAAGTTTAGTAGCAAGCTAAGAGAATGACGTGCCCTGACCAATTGTATCACTGTAGGAGTACAAAATCATTCAATGGAAGAATGACAATTGTTCTGGAAGCATCAGCCAATGCAATTAGGAAAGAGAAAAACAAGATTTTAATTATTAGAAGGAAGCAATATTATTACCACATCTAGGAAATATAATTGTCAACTAGGAATATACAAAAGACTCACCTAAGATATCTACTCGAAACAATAAGATAAATCAGTAAGTTCAATGGTTATAAAATTAAAAATCAATAATCAACAAAGTTTCCTATATATAAACTATAACAAATTAAAAAAATACAATGTCATTTGCATTAGCAGCCAAAAGATAAAATCCCTAGGAATAAATTTTAACAAACACACAAGGAAAATATTCTGCAGAAACTTAAATAAATGGAAAGAAACATATTGTTCTTGAATAGGAAGACCCAATATTATGGGATTATTAATTTTTCCTAAATTAATATATAAATTAGGATTTAACCTAGTTAGGATACCATTACATTTTTTCCTTAGGAAAAAAAAAAAAAACAAATAACAATAAAATCAGAAACAAAATAGAACAAATAAAAAATGATAGCCTACTTTGTTAGCAATTGTGTTCTAGGCAGAGCCTAAGACTTAACATATATTAAGTCACTTAATACACAGACACACACACACACACACACACACACGCACACATACACAGCCAATAAGGTGGGTAATAATATAATCTGCTTTCTAAAATTAGAAAACTGAGACCCAGAGAGGATAAATGACTTTCCCAATGGCATACAGCTAGTAAGTGGTAGATATTTTCTGAGATTTAAATGTAGAGAGTCTGGCTTTGGAGTCCATGCTTTTTACTATTGTAATCTAGTACCTCTAAAGTTCATATAAAATTTAAAAATGTAAGAATAGTCAGGAAATTCTGAAAAAAAAGAAGTGCCAGGGGAGAGTACCTGCACTTTTAGATATTAAAACATAACCTAAATATACACTAACTAATAAAAGAGTTGTGTTTGCTATTAGGATTGGAATACACAGATAGACCCAAATAGAAGACAAAGGGGAAAATAAGGAGTATTCAATACATATTGTTTGACTACCTGGATAACCTTTTGGGGAGAAAAATAAAAACTGAATTCCTATTTCATTCTTTATACTAAAAGACATTCCTGATAGAATCTACATATAGGGGGGAAAACAAAATTAAAAGTACGTGAGGTAAATATTTGTGATTTCCTTTTTACACAATCTTTAAAGGACCAAGTCTTTCTAAGCAGAGGCCACAAAGCAAAAATTTAAAAATCTAGTCACATAAATTTGAAAACATATATAAAAAAATGCTTAAAGAGGAAACTAATAAAATAGGCTGCAACAGATATGACAAAGCTTAAAACCTCAGTGTACAAGGGTATCTTCCAAGTCAGTAAGAAAAAGTTAATACAAAAACAGGCAGCCTACAGGATAAGGAATTCAAAGAATCAACAGTATATCAATTAAAAACACCTCAATCCCTTATACTTAACAAGATTTTATTATCTATATAATTGGGAAAGATAATAGATATTGCTATTTTATGCAAAGGAAAGCAGGTATTCATACTGTAAAAGGTAAATAAATCCACTTTTTGAAAGGCTTTTTGGAAGTAATTATCAAAATATAAAATTCACATACCCTTTTGCCCAGCTACATATATACGCATAAATAATCATGGATGTTAAAAAGATAAGTCCATTACACCCCTCCTACCACAACAGCATTCACAAGTTAATGGCATTTCCAGGGTTCAACTATGTTGTAGCATGTATCAGTACTTCATTCCTTTTTATTGATGAATAAAATTCCATAGTATGGATATACCAACTTTTATTTATTCACTCATCAGCTGATATACATTTGTTTCTACTCTTTGATTATCATGAATGATAATGGTATGAACGTTCATGTACAAGTTTTTGTGTGTCTTGGGTATATACCTAAAGTGGAATTACTGGGTTCTATAGTAATTCTGTATTTTACTTCTTAAGGAACTGTCACACTGTTCCAAAGCAGCTGCACCATTTTATCTTCCCACCAATAATGTATGTGTGTTCCAATTTCTCCATATCCTTGCCAATCCTTGATATGATCTTTTTTTATTATATTCATCTTACTGGATATGATGTGGTATATCACTGTGGTTTTGACTTGCTTTTCCCTAATGAATAATGATGGACATCTTTTCATGTGCTTCTTGGCCATTTGTATACCTTCTTTGGAGAAATGTGAGTTCAAATCCTGAGCCTATGTTTTAACTGGGTTATTTATAATTATTGTGTTGTATCTCCGTTACATTTTAAACTTTCATTTATATTAGATACTGTTCCTATAAGATTTTACATCTCAGAAAGGAAAAGAGAGGTTAACATGCACGGAGTGCCTACTATGTGTCATAGTACTAGGTATATGTTATACATAGTGAGTGGTCATTATCCTGAGCTCTAGAATAAGCCCTGAATGATGCTTCAAAAGTTATTAAAATAATTTGAATTGGGGTCAGCCAAAAGCAAAATTGTAAAACAAACAAAGGTGGTACCTCTTTCTAATTATTCATTCATATTTTCAAGCTACCTTTCTCTCAGATATCTCCTTTATATCTAATTTCTCCTAATACTTTTTAGGGTAGTGTTTCTTAAATTTGAATATGTATATCAATTACCTGGGAATCTTGTTAAAGTGCTGACTTTAGGTAGGTCTGAGATTCTATTTTTTAACTAGTTCCCTGATGATCGTACATTGCTGGTCAGTGGATCATATTTCAATTAGCAAGGTTTTAGGGTATGAACTGATTACTAAGATTTTAACTATAAGAGCTAACCTCAAGGATTAGGAAATTTTGCATTTCTACAGAGGTGCCCTAAAATTTATAACTGCTTCAAAATCTAAAGAGTGAGTCTATGGTAGGCAGGGGAATTGATCATCTTGAGCAGGGGCCTTATCTAGCATGTAAGAGGTGGTATGCCCATTCAGGAAGAGGCCCTACTTGGCCACTTTCTCTAATGGAGGTGTTCCTAGCCTGACAACTTGAACACATGCTTGTGACTACATAATGCAGGTTGAGAACCTGAAGGTTTAGTTGAAATTTTTCTTCCAGCATCAATTTATAATGAAAATAGAGGAGTAGTTGAAAAGAACTGCAGTTACACTACTGGTTGAACTGTATACATTTTGCTGTTTTGATAAATAAAGGCATTTATAATTATAACATGATTCTGATATAAACCAACCCTGTTGAAATAAATAAACCTTGAAAATGTTATGCTAAATAAAAGAAGTCAATCACAAAAGATCACATATTTTATGATTCCATTTATATGAAATGTTTAGAATAGCCAAAACTATAGAGATGGACAGTATGTTAGTGGTTGTCTAGGTCTGAGCAGTGAAGGGTAGATGGGACTGATGGCTATTGGATATTACGTTTCCTTTTAGGGTGACAAAAATGTTCTAAAATTATAGTGATGATTATACAATTCTGTGAATTTGCTAAAAAAACCACTGAATTGTACATTTAAATGGGTGACCTACATGGCATATAAATTTTATCTCAACAAAGCTGTTTAAAAATGTAATGCAGAAATATCAGAGATAAGGAATAGAGCTTAGAAGAATGGGTTTCATATAAAGAGGCACCAGAATACCTTGATGTGCTTAGTCTTTGAGACAATTCAGAGCTGAGAATAGAGCACATTTCCCTGACATTTAAATTCTAAGTTTCTATCTACCACTTCCAAAGCTTAAATTCTGGTCAGGTGGGCTGAGAAGTTGCTGTTTGGATTAAAAGAAGGGCAGTGTAGCATTGTGAGAGTTGGCTCTGACAACACACAGCATGTAAACACCCACTCTACCAATTATTACTTCTGTCACCTTGGACAAGTTACGTAACTCCTCGCTGCCTCAGTTTTTTCGTCTGGAAAATGAGGATAAAATCTTGAATGAGGATGAAGTCAGTTTTCTGATTCCAGATTAAGTTCATAAGGGATTATTGCCTAGTCATAAACTGGAGGCATATCTGATACTTTTAAGCTATAAAACTCATGAGTACATTATCTCTTTAAAAAAGAGAGAGAGAGAGAGAGAGAGAGAGAAACTACATTTTATAATTCCAAGAATTCACTTGTTAGTGCCTTTGGAAAGAAAACTCAAGCCACTTTAAAAGAAATAACAGGGTCAGAAGCTTCTTGGTATACAAAACTCTCTCCTGAAACATTCAGATGATTTAGTTAAGAATGAACTGGAACAACATCAACAACATTTCCTTGAAATCAGATGTAAATTCCGAAAGAACTGGGAAGCACTTGTGAAGCAGTGCTTGAGTAAGTGCTTACAATCCAAAAATGGGATGAGGTAGGATAGAATAAATTCAACTATGAAAATAATACTATCACCTGCACAAAGTATATATGAAACTATGCCTTTCTGTGAAAAAGAAAACACTCCATAATCCCTATACATTATATATTGCATCATCCCAGACATGCTTTTCTCTTTGCTATTCAGTTGCCTAAAGCTACACATAATTGATTTGTCTCCTGATAACTGCAGAAACGACTGCATGAAACACCAAAGTGTAACAGCTTTTAAAAGAGATATTCGACAAAGTATGAAGTGGGGTGTATACACTTGGGGTGTATGTATGTGTGTACATGTGAGGGTATGTGTGTGTATTGAATGCTCACATACATGCATTATATCTCCATGGGTTCTTGTGCCCATTTACTAAGTGCCATATACAGTTATACTTGAATCAATTAATATTGCTTTAATTGTACATGTAGCAATATCTGGGCCTTAGATAGTAACATATTCAGTTTCTGTTTTGTTTTCTCAATACTTGTTTAGTGTCTTATGGCTGCAAGCCCTGTTTCAGCAATACATACAAGAGTCATAAGGGAGTAATTGTTTTTTTTATTTACAAAACTACAGATGTGAAGTCAGATAACCAGGTTTGAGTCCTATCCATCTCATTTATTTATTATCTGCATGGTCCTGTGGAAGTCATTTAACTTCTGCAATCCTCAGTTTCCTCACTGGTAAACTGAGTCTAACGGTAACTATCTCACAGGCGAACCAAATGACAAATGTATGTGAATGATAAAACACTATCACATGTTAGTTAACTGTTCTCATTTTCCATGCTTGAGAGAGTATATGACTCATGTGCCCTCTGGACTCAAAGGGGAGAAGAGGGTTTAATGCATGTTTATTGATTGCCGACAGAATCTCCGGCCTTGTATAAAGCAGCACATGCATATATATGTATTGACAGATGGATAAATTAGTCAGGGAGAAGTAGTGAGACTCAGGATAACCAATATTTGCCTGCTTTTCAGAGCACAGTAAATCTCAATCTGAGTCTCAAATTGCAGTCAGCATGTCTAGGAATTTGCAGCACGTGTTCTCCTCTATTATTGAAGAAGACAGCTGCCTAGTCAATGTAAATTTTATTGTAAAATTGTTTAATAGAATTTACAATTATGGGAGGACAAACACACTTGAGACACTAATGGAGGGTCTGAATTTGATATGTGTAGACAAAGAGGCCTGTCAGACTTAGCATCAGTTATTGTTTCACAGAAAATGTGGGCAATAAAGGAAAGTGACTACTAATGAAAGGAAACTCCCACTGATAATATTGCCACCATTCATGCTAACCAAGAGTAAAAACTAGGAGTGGAATAAGCACCTAAATTTTTGGTATAGCAAATAAATACTATTATGTATATTTTACCCTATTGCACTCAACCTTTCTACACCATTTGATACCCAGGATCTTTATCTATTGAAACTCTCTATACCCTTAATTATTGTGAGACTACATTATCCTTGTTTCCCTCATACCACTCTGACCAATCCTTCTTTGTCTCCTCAATGGCTATTCAGTAATTCCTAAAGTCTCTGTGGATGTTCTCTTAGGCTTAGCCCTTGGCCAAATTTCAGCTACTGTTATGGCTGCAAATATCACATATAATTTCCAAAAACTTACATTAAGTCCCAACTTCTCCACTGAATACTAGTTGTATATTTTTAAATGATTAACAAGCATTTCCACTTGAAAATTTGTATGTGATCAGCAAATCAACATGTCTGGAGGTAACTGGTTTTTCCTCAGAACTGAATCCTTTACCTAGTCCTTTATCTTTGTCTATTTAATCATCATATCATCCCTCTGGAATCCACAATAAATACTGAGGTCAAAGAAATCCTCTTCAACACATTATTTATCATGTCTCCAATCATTCTCTTGCTCAAAAAGTCTCAATGGCTCCTCATTTCCTAGTGGAAAAAAACCCTATTGGCTGTAAGTGTCCTTAAGAGTGGGAACTTCTGTGTTCTATTCATCTGTTTATCTGCCACACCATATAGCCTTGTGTATTGTACATCATAAACTATAATAGTTACTTACTGAATTGAGTCAAACTCCTTGGACTTCCATTTTCAGTTTCTTTAGTCTCGTCCATTCCTAACATCCTACAAGGACCCTTCACAATCTGTTTCATGCCATCATTCTATTCACTCTCCCTTAAATGTACTCGACTCATTTGTCCTTCTCAGTTTTAGACATGATTCCTCTTCTTTTCTCTGTCCAGTTCTTACCACTTTTCAAAGTTCAGCCCAATTTCACACTACCTCTCATAAATCCTTCCCTAAATCTTCTAGTCACCTTGATCTCAATTCCCAGTGAAATCCTAACACTTCTAAATTTGTGTTCTTTGCCATTCCTTGCTATGTAATGATCATATTTCTAATTATTCCTAATATCAAACCCGCTCTGATCTTTGGCTCTTTCCTCTTCTAGAGTTATGACTATATTGATATTTTACTTTTGAATTGCTTATATAAACTTTCTTGTGTATTTATTTTGTGTGTCCAGCTATACTATAAAGTCTTTAGGGGGAAAAACTATGCCTTATTTTCTTGTATCATTCCCATATTCTAGCACAATGTTATGGAAAAAGTAGAGGCTCAAAAATACTTGTTAAATGGATGAATGAGTGTGTGTGTGGGGAAATGCATTAAAAGTGGGTATTGCAATTAACAGCTGTGAAGGAAATAATTCAACTTTTAAAATTCTGTTAGTTTGAATAAGGATGCTTTCAGGTTTTTTGGATACCATTTTCCTATATGATCTGTAACTTAATTAGCCCATTAGATAAGAAGAGAATAAAGACTAACGTATATATACCTGCTTTATGCAGCATCCATAATTGACTATAAAAGTCATTAAATGTTATACCAGAGCTAATGAAGGAAGTTGGAGAACCCATGGAGAACTGTGAGACAAGAGTAGAGATCTATTTGGAATTATTTTGGTAAAATTTGCCCTAAGGCTGGTAGAATCAATATAATATCTCCTTCCATACTATGATAAAGCAAGAAAACAGTTATTTGAACAGGAGATGAAGAGACCAAGCTCTTAACCACTTTGTTTTTGACCCTGTTATAATTCTATCACTCAAAAATGTGATTAGCTCAGTACTAGACAAAAAGGATTTTGTTTTGCAAAACATATTCTGTAAAGATGTGGCACATATATACAATAGAATATTATTCAGCCATAAAGAAACAAAATTGAGTTATTTGTAGTGAGGTGGATGGACCTAGAGACTGTCATACAAAGTGAAGTCAGTCAGAAAGAGAAGAACAAATACCATATGCTAACACATATATATGGAATCTAAAAAAAAAAAAAGGTTCTGAAGAACCTAGGGGCAGGACAGGAATAAAGACACAGACATAGAGAATGGACTTGAGGACATGGGGAGGGAGAAGGGTAAGCTGGGACGAAGTGAGAGAGTGGCATGGACATACATACACTACCAAATGTAAAGCAGATAACTAGTGGGAAGCAGCCACATAGCACAGGGAGATCAGCTCAGTGCTTTGTGTCCACCTAGAGGGGTGGGATAGGGAGGGTGGGAGGGAGACGCAAGAGGGAGGGGATATGGGGATATATGTATACATATAGCTGACTCACTTTGTTATACAGCAGAAACTAACACACCATTGTAAAGCAATTATACTCCAATAAAGATGTCAAAAAAAAAAATTTCTGTCATTTTCCTGGCATTGAGAGGTTGAATGTGTTTCACTGGGACTTAATGTCTACCTCATTAATTCTTCTACCCAGATTTCATATAATTACCTTCCATTTACTTTTTCACTAACCTCGGTTTCTTTTTTGGAAACCATTTACTTTTAAGTGATTCTAATGGGATTTCCCCCTCCTAATAAGTAATACAAATTCATTTACATTTATAATAAATATCATTAAAAAGATTTATTTTCTGAGAAATAAGATAATTTATTTTCAGGGAAATATAGTAAGGAGTGGAAATATCAACATGAAGGAAACTATTTCGCTCCCATTGAGATATGTTAATATTTATTGAACGAAGAGCCCTTCGAATTGACACTGTTAAGAGAGATGTCTCACACCTATTTTACAGGTTTTATGTATGATTTTATATGCAGCTCTATTTGTTCACAATTGTGCATGTGTGTGTAAGTGAGGAAAGTACACTTTAACTTGCAACATGACTAAAAGGGAGAAGTAGACAACTACTTAATAATGAAGACATAAGACTGCTCATTTATTACACTGTTGAGCTTACATGTGATTACCACAATTAATAGAGTGTGAAAATCATGGAAGTTTGAGTAAAATGACCAAGATTCCAGACATGGCTTTTTTTCTCAATGGCTTTGTAATCTGTAAAAACAATTACTGTACAAGAGCCTTGGTTTTATATCTATTAAATGGCAGTGACAATAAAAACTATTTCATGAGGATTTACTCAGTAAATTAAATAAACAATGCAAATTAAAGTGCTCTGCATATATGAAATTAATATTTCAACAATTAAGTTTAAGATAAGAGCCAGAGTCCCTCCTCTGGCCTTTAAAACACTGCAATCTTGTTTGTAACCATCACCTGACCTTGTCTCCATCACTCTGCCTCCAGCCCATATACACTAGTGACTTTGGCTCACTCGTGCCCCTCCAATACACTTAGATATTTTCTGCTCCAGGGCCTTTGCAGATACTACTATATATATTAATGATAGTGTCACTATATAGCTTATTTTATTTATTTATTATTTATTTTTGGCTGTGTTGGGTCTTCGTTTCTGTGCGAGGGCTTTCTCTAGTTGTGGCAAGCGGGAGCCACTCTTCATCGCGGTGCGCGGGCCTCTCACTATCGCGGCCTCTCTTGTTGCGGAGCACAGGCTCCAGACGCGCAGGCTCAGTAGTTGTGGCTCACGGGCCCAGTTGCTCTGCAGCATGTGGGATCTTCCCAGACCAGGGCTCGAACCCGTGTCCCCTGCATTAGCAGGCAGATTCTCAACCACTGCGCCACCAGGGAAGCCCCAATAGCTTATTTTAAATGGTGCCCACTTCTTCACTCTGCTTTCATTTTACCTCATTTTATTATTTTTCTTGTACTCACTACTAAATTATATAATATTTTTTTCCTTATTGTTTGTCTTGTTGTCTACAGCTAAATTTCAAAAAATTGCCTGTTTTACTTGCTACTGTAACTAGAACGGTATCTGGCACACAACAGATGCTTAATAAATCAAATAATGCACACGTGAATGAATTAATGAATAATTTTTCATTGATTCCTTACCATGAATGAAGCAATCTACAAAGTGCTTTAAACTGATTATCTAATTTAATCATTACAATAGGCTTATCACTATTTCTATTTTATAAATGAGGAAAACAGAGGTGTCTGAAGGTACAGTAACTTGCTTGAGGTAAATATAGCAAGTGGTGGAAACAGTTGCCTGACTCCAATACCTATGCTTTTAATCACTGCTATATAGCCTCTGTATATCCAGCCATCTTTATATTAATTGATGTTTGATTACACTGTTACAAAATAGACCGAATTTGCTATCAAAAGAACATTTACATAGCTTAATTTGAACCCCAAAAGAAATGTGTGTGTGTTCATTAGTTAAAATTAAACCAACTCCTCGAATCTCAAAAGCCACCATTTGAAAACAAGAATCCAAAGAGGTAGGTTTGTTTTCACAGGTGGCCAAGATATGACTTACCTCCAGGTGACCAGCAATTGTAGCAATATGCAGGGCAGTGAGGCCGCCATACCCAACCTGCTGTATGTCAGCTCCACTGTGAAGCAGAGAAGTGATCAATTCTGCACTATCCTGCAAGGAAACACATCTTTAGTGTTACTTTTCTCTCAATAGCAGCTTTGAACACTGTGCAACAGGATATATTGATTCCCTCACTGTCAGCCAATTTAGGCGCTCAAAGAAAACTTAAGTGTGATTTCTGGCACAAGAGCACATGAGAAAGCAAAGAGCAGCTCTCAGATGGTTGAAATGTAGGAGCAGATGACAGGCTGTTCAATTATAATCAGTCTTCTACCACTTGACCATGAAAGACAGAAAGGACATTTACCTATGGTGAGGCTCTTGCAAACTCAACTCAATCGTACATGTAGGTCACTCCAATAAATGTGCTTTCTCCAGCAACTGCACTATTGAACTGGCTGCAGTGGGCCACTTCATGGTAGTTCAGTACTTGATTCTTCTCTAACACATATGTGTCGTGGGTCCTATACATAATTAACGACATAGTGTCATGGGCTCTATATGTAGTTAATCAGTAGTGTCTTCCTTAACTTGACTCATTAAAATATTTTCACTCAGTGAAAATGTTTGAAACATTGCTTGAGCATTTAAGTTAGAATACTTTATGCAATGACCAAAATAATCCTTACTTTCTTCACACTATTATTTGCATTGTATTTCTGTCTTTGGAGAGACATGGTGCTTTTTAATAATAATAGAAATTAACATTCATTGAATTTTTATTATGTAATTAACCTTTCATACGCATTAACTTATTTAAACCTGGCACATGGAGACTTCAAAACTAGTTGCTGATAAAAAATGAATTAAATATCTCTCTAAGTAATCCTATGAAAAATTACTACTATAAACCTCATTTTATAAGTCAGAACACTCAGAAGAGTAATGTGGAGGGTCACATATTCACAGAACTCCAGATCTGGAAGGGAATGCAAAGAAAGCTCTTCATGTTTAACTCTCTCCCTCAAAGTGAGAATTCAAACTACAACTTCTATAATACTTGGCCCATCAATATCTCAAACACACCCAGTGGCAAGAAAGTCAAGTCTTCATGGGATAGGCATTGCATTTATGCATATACATAAAATTTCAAATACTGTCAGTTAAGAAAACTCTTCCATTAAAAACAAAAAGTTTGATTTCTTAATGCTGCCACACGTAAGTGAAGGTTGAGAAGTTATAAAAATTGAAAAAACTTTGGCAAAGAACTTCAAATAACAAAATTAATGTTATAGTTTCCAAATCTTCCACTCTATACCTGCTCTAGCAAGAAAGTTAAAGATTTCATCTTCCTTTACTATTCCATTGCCTCCTTCTGCCCAGTTTACAGACTTACGTTTTCTCCATTCTAAAAAAAAAAAAAAACAGCAATTTTTCCACTGAGGTAAGCTAATTTTATCTATATCTTTTCTGTCTCCAAAAATTGACTGATTTAGGAGCTTAGCCCTAAGCTATTTTCTCATTCTAATTGCCACCTTTGGTAATTCTTATACAATCTGATAACTTCATTTTTGGTCCTGACTTCTCTGTTAAGTCTAAATTCCATATATCCTGCCTACCAATGGCATCTCAAATTAAAAATTCAAAAGTGCTCTTGTGAATACCATTCATAATTTCCCAAGTGTGACCTATCATCTCCTAGCATTCCTTATTCACGTTAATGGCACTTTCTTATTCCAAATGACCTTGAGTCCCTTCAACTCAATCAGTTTCAGAATTCTGCTGGTTTTGACTCACTAGGACCTCTCACATTTCTTCTCCTTATTTCCAACATCACCCTCCATAGCCTCCTGACTGGTCTCCTTGACTAAGCCTTTTTTCATTGCAGTCCATCATCTACACTATTAGAAGATAAATTTTCTTACACACAGTTTTGACCACATCATTCTCCTTTTCAATAAACCTTCCATACACTCAACAAATACTTCTTTAATATATAAATATGCTCACATCATATGTGTTGAAACACTGTTTGAGCAGTGGGAACACTGAGGTGAGTGAGATAGTTAAATCCCTGCTTTCATGGAGCTTATATTTTTACTGTGTATATATGTGAGAGGAGACAGAGAAAATAAACAAATAAAAAAATATTATATACAGTGTCATAAAGTACCAATGGCTGTAAGAGGAAAGAGGCAAATGATTAAATGGCTACTTTAAATTAAGTAGTCAGGGAAAGCTTCACTGAGGAGGTAAACTTTGAGATAAATGGTAAATTCCAAAAAGGGGAAATCTAAGTCACAATTTCGAGGATGGCCATTAAATGACAGGGAGTAGCTAGTGCAACAGTCCTAAGATGGAAGTAAGCTTAGTGTGTTTAAGGCCAGTGTTGAGTATAAGGTTAAAAAATAAAAGAAGGAAAAAGTATTGTGCAAGATAAGGTCAAAGACATCTGATCTTGTAGGACTTTGCAGGCCACTGTATTGGGTATTCAAATTTTTTCCAAGAGCAATAAATAGCAGTAGAATGACATGACACAGAGATAGGGAAGAACAGGAAAAGGTAGTTTCTGAGGCAGAAATAAAATGTTTTGTTCTTCACATGTTAAATTTGGTATACTAACAATGTAGGGTTAAGATTGTGGGGACTAGAATTAGCCTCCCTAGTTAGAATCCCAGCTCTGCTAACAACTATGTAATCTAAGGCAAGTTACATCACACATTTACACTAATTTCCTCAGTTGTAAAACAAGGGGACAATAACCGTGTCCACCTGATTTGATACACATATAAACTGTATACCCACAATTGATGTGATGACGCATATACACTAAAGCACTGAAATGGTACCTGGCAAAACGATACTAAGTAAATTCATTACCATTAGACATGGAAGTCTCGGACTCAGCATAGCTTCCAAAAAAGATATCGATTTGACTCCATCACCTAGCTCCTCTTTCTCCTTTCGTTTTACTTCCTCCCCACACTTCACTTCTGCTTCACTAGTTACTCATGGAAATAATCAAAAGAAGAAAACATAAAAAAGCTCTGAACCAGTACTGGAAATTAGGAAACGTCTACTAGTTCTGCCTCCTCCAAAAAAAAACAATTCACAGAAATTCACTCCCACCTCACCAATAACCTTTAATTTTGAATGGTGAGGGCTAAAGACATGAATAGTCTCTAGATAAATGGGAAAGACATCACCTTAAAACATTTTTCCTTGCAGATGAACAGGCATTTAAATGCAGGGAGGTGAAGATGGTATTTTTAAGCATAAAATCATTTTTTTAATAGAGGGAAATATGAGCAAATAAAAGTATTAGAAAAACACAATATTATAAGATAAATGACAAATTGGAGAAATATACACAACATATAAAACTGACAAGTGGTTTGTATATTTAATATATGAAGAACTCATACAAATCATTAAAAAGATGGATATTCTTTAATTCAATAAATATTTATTAACGAACATCTACCTTATGACAAGTACCATACTAGGCTAAATTAAAATAAATTATATGAAAATCATGGAGCATATGAAATATTTATCTATCAGGCAGATTCTTGTAAACACACATTCATCTTTTCCTCAACTGTCTTTGTATTTTATTTAGCTGGAATCTGTGGATTTTAAGAGAAAGCATGTTATGATTCCTTCAGAATAGGCAAATAGTGTGGTCAAAAGT
This sequence comes from Balaenoptera ricei, assembly GCF_028023285.1. Taxonomy (NCBI): domain Eukaryota; kingdom Metazoa; phylum Chordata; class Mammalia; order Artiodactyla; family Balaenopteridae; genus Balaenoptera; species Balaenoptera ricei. The sequence continues at coordinate 64,519,829 of NC_082639.1, read as the reverse complement.
TAAAAGTAATAAATTACCCTTTCGTATCTTGGTTGGATTTCTCAAGCTGACCTCTGATTGATCTAAATATATCTTTTTATTAAGTACTATAAAAATAGAACTCTAATTTTACCAAGCTATGCTAAAATGTAACAAAACAATCACTGCTACTTATAAATCATTTACTATGGGTTAAGTACCAAGTAAAATCATCTCTTTCCAACTTCACAATTTACCTATGAGAAAAATATTATAAACCCTATTTTATAGTTGATGAAAGTCAGGTTCAAGAATTTAAAGTACTTGCAGAACCTTAAGTAGTTTGTAAGTGTTGGAGCTAGATACAAACTCAGGTCTGTATGATTCCAAAGTCCATACTTCACTTTTGACTTTCCATAGTGCTTTCACTGGTCTTTCCTTGGTGCCAAGCTCAAGGAAACAGTTGAGAGGATACAATTTTATTGTATTTTGTTGTATTTAACTGACAAGTCCCAAATATTTCTCCCCTACTCTACAGAAATATTGTTTCCTGATGGAATAATTTTAAAATTCAGCAATCTGGTGCACATCTCCTGGAAAGGAAATTCATAGAAAATAAAAACATCAGGCAAATTTTAAATATTATAAAGCTGACCTTACTTATTGCTTATACTCTGCAATATACAAGAAGTATCTGAGGGCAAGTTTTTTAAAAGAAAGACTCTTAAGATTTGCATTAGGAATACTATTCTGGGGAACTGACAGGTTTCCCCTTAGGTTTTTCCTTCTCTAGCCAAATTTACATTATTATTATTCAGTGGGCCAAACAGAAGCATTCTAAACTGTGGGGATAAATAAGCCTCTGTAATGTATTCACATGTACGATACTTATTATTTTTAAACAAAGGAAAATCCTTATGTGGAAAGGTGAAGCTTGGACAAAAAAATCAGTCCAACTATCTCCTTGAAAAATAGAATTGGGGGTACAATAGACCTCTGAAGATTTATGTAAATGGATGAAAATTTTTTGTAGTGGTAGCAACTCCAACTTTGTCCTACGCATAAAACTCTAATACAGAATCTACTCTCTTGCTTCTTGTTAACTCTGTAATTGTTAACTCTGTAATTGTTACTATAAATCCAGGAAAAGTAGCTATTAGTGTCAGAGAGCTCAGATTCTCTACTACCAAATCACATAAATTAAAAACACACACACACACACACAAAGGTTTTTGCCAATTCTATTCCAGAATGAAAATTAAACTGGGACTATTTAATGTCTAAATTTTACTTTCTTCTGTTTATGGAAATAAGTCCTCTGGAAGTTTTAAAATATGGCAAGCATTCATTTACAGTCTTATGATTTAGATGTGAAATCTATGTTCCTTCTCCTTGCATCTGGGTGGATTGTGACCAAAAGAACATGGCAGGGCTTCCCTGGTGGCGCAGTGGTTAAGAATCCACCTGCCAATGCAGGGGGCACGGGTTCGAGCCCTGGTCTGGGAAGATCCCACATGCCGTGGAGCAACTAAGCCTATGTGTCACAACTACTGAGACTGCACTCTAGAGCCCATGAGTCACAGCTACTGAGCCCATGCGACTAGAGCCCATGCTCCGCAACAAGAGAAGCCACCACAATGAGTAGCCCGTGCACCGCAGCGAAGAGAAGCCCCACTCGCCGCAACTAGAGAAAGCCTGAGTGCAGCAACGAAGACCCAACACAGCCAATAAATAAATAAATAAATAAATAAATAAATAAATAAAATCTATTAAAAAAAAAAAAGACTATGGCAGAAGTGAGCTATGTTTCTTCCAAGGCTAGGCCATAGAAAGTCACATAGCTTCCTCCTTGTTTTCTGGAAAACTTGCTCTTGAAGCTCTGAGCTACCATGTAAGAAGTTTGACTAACTTGAGGAAGCCATGCTGTAAGGAAGCTTAGGCCATATGGAGAATGTACATAGCACATAAAGATTCTCCAATCAAATGACCCACCTAAGACCAGCCTTATAGTCATCCCAGCCCAGGCACCAGACATGTGAAGCCTCCAGAGGATTCTAATTCCCCAGCTGATGGAGTATCTCCCAGTCATTCATGTCTTCTCAGCTAAGGTCCTAAATACAGTAGAGCAGAATCAAGCCATCCCCACTATGTCTTTTCTGAATTTCTGAAATGAGAATCCATGAGAATAATAAAATGATTGTTGTATTATAGGACTAAGTTTGGGGTAGTTGGTTTTGCCTCAACGAAAACCAAAATATCTCATAGAAGAAAATACAGAAAATAAAGGAATAAATAACAATTTAATAACCTGTAGTCCTACCATTAATCACTATTATCATTTATGTGTGTGTTTATTTTCTTTCATTCTTTTTCCTAGGTATGTACCTTCATAAAACTACATAGAGCACAGATTAGCACAGCAAAGCAAACCTGTATTTGCATACTGATGGCCACTTCCTACATTTGGAACTCATTTCTTAACCTCTTGAGCTGTGGGTTCTTTTATTTTCTGTAAAATGAAGTTCATAATAGTATAAATCTCATAGAGTGGTGAGGATTAAATCAAATAATGTAATGCATTTATCACAATGTTTGAAACATAATTTTTATCATCAATTATTAGGTACACAATTGAGCTCATACTACACATAGAGGTAGGTAATCTCCCTTTTTCATTTACTATAAAATCATGGAATTTCCCCATGTCTGGAAGATGTAGAGATGTGCCACTCAGATCTCCCTTCAAGAAAGTGTGCCAGGAGGATGGTTAGCTGGCAGCTTCCCTCAGCTAGCTCATTCAGGATTCACTGCAGCATTAGAGCTGAGATTACAATTTTTTCAGTGTGGCCCCCAGTCAGGGACTGAGAAAGATGGTGGTAAAAAGACCTAGCCATTTCCACTCAATGTGACACCCCTCTAAAAGGCAATGTGTGCTCTGGAGCTCCCATTGGGCTGGCAGAGATTTTAGCAAGTCTGCATTGTGGTCTGACAGCTCCTGCTGACCAATCTTTCTTCCTTCCTTCCTTTTCCTTTCACAGGTGTCACTTCCACATAAATCTCTTGCACTCCTAAATCCCTTTCAGAGTTTGCTATTCAAGAACTAAACTGGCATACCATATCATAAAATGTTTTCTTTTAATGTGCATTTAAATCAAAACTGACCTGGAATTTAAACTTAGGTCTTCTGACTGAATCCTATGCTTTTCTCAATGATATGTTACCTTCCACCCCCAACCACCCTTCTACTCCAAAATGTTTGCCTTTCAGGTGTAAGTCCTGACCATGTGCTCTTCACAGAAATGGGGTCTAATACCTGCTGGATCTAATCCATCTTCCATAACTGCAATGAGGACAAAATGGAATAACGTATGTGGAAATGTTAGTAAACCCCATATCCTTACAAGTATAAGTTTATACATTTATATTAAATGTATTGTCCCCAAGACTGACCTAATTCCATGAGACTATTCACCTTATGTCTCAGTCCACTCTGTCTCTAAGATGTTTAGTCATGCAATATGGGAGACCTTCAAGATGACGGAGGAGTAAGACGTGGAGATCACCTTCCTCCCTACAAGTACATCAGAAATACATCTACATGTGGAACAACTCCTACAGAACACCGACTGAACACTGGCAGAAGACCTCAGACCTCCCAAAAGGCAAGAAACTCCCCATGTACCTGGGTAGGGCAAAAGAAAAAAGAAAAAACAGAGACAAAGGGATAGGGATGGGACTTGAACCAGTGGGAGGGAGCTGTGAAGGAGGAAAAGCTTCCACACAATAGGAAGGCCCTTCACGGGCAGAGACGGGGGTGGCAGGGGGGAAGCTTCGGAGCCATGGAGGAGAGTGCAGCAACAGGGGTGCGGAGGGCAAAGCGGTCAGATTCCTGCAGAGAGGATCTGTGCCGAGTAGCACTCACCAGCCCGAGAGGCTTGTCTGCTCACTCGCCAGGGCGGGCGGGGGCTGGGAGCTGAGGCTCGGGCTTCGGAGGTCAGATCCCAGGGAGAGGACTGGGGTTGGCTGCATGAACACAGCCTGAAGGGGCTAGTGCGTCACAGCTAGCCGGTAGTGTGGCTGGGAAAAAGTCTGGAACTGCCGAATAAGCAATAGACTTTTTCTTGCCTCTTTGTTTCAGGGTGTGCAAGGAGAGGGGATTAAGAGCACCGTTTAAAGGAGCTCTAGAGATGGGCGGAAGCATCGGCTATCAGTGCGGACCCCAGAGACAGGCATGAGATGCTTAGGCTGCTGCTGCAGCCACCAAGATGCCTGTGTGCAAGCACAGGTCACTATCCACACCTCCCCTCCTGGGATCCTATGCAGCCTGCCACTGCCAGGGTCCCTTGATCCAGGGACAACTTCCCGGGGAGAATGCATGGTGCACCTCAGGCTGGTGCAACATCACGCCAGCCTCTGCCACCACAGGCTCACCCTGCACTCTGTACCCCACCCTCCCCCCGGCCTGAGTGACCCAGAGCCCCCTAATCAGCTGCTCCTTTAACCCCATCCTGTCTGAGCGGGAACAGATGCCCTCAGGCCACCTACACACAGAGGTGGGTTCAAATCCAAGGCTGAACCCCAGGAACTGTGTGAACAAAGAAGAGAAAGGGAAATTTCTCCCAGCAGCCTCAGGAGCAGCGGATTAAATTTCCACAATCAACTTGATGTACCCTGTACCTGTGGAATACCTGAACAGACAACGAATCATCCTAAAATTGAGGCAATGGACTTTGTGTGACTTTGTCTGTATAGCTTTGCTTTTACCATTTGTCCTAGGGTTCTGTCTGTCTGTGTTTTTTTGTTTGTTTTTTTTTAAGTATAGTTTTTTTAGTGCTTGTTATCATTGGTGGAATTGTTTTTTGGTTTGGTTGCTCTCTTCTTTCTTTCTTTTTTTTTTATTACTTTTCAATTTTTTTTACTTTTAATAATATCTTAATATTTTACTTTAATAACTTTATTTTATATTATTTTTTTTCTTTCTTCTTTTCTTTTTTTCTCCCTTTGCTTCTGAGCCGTGTGGCTGACAGGGTTTTGGTGCTCCGGCCGGCTGTCAGACCTATGCCTCTGAGGTGGAAGAGCCAAGTTCAGTACATTTGTCCACCAGAGACCACCCAGGTCCACATAATATCAAACGGTGAAAGTTCTCCCAGAGATCTCCATCTCAACGCTAAGACCCAGCTCCACTCAATGACCAGCAAGCTACAGTGCTAGAACCCCTATACCAAACAACTAGCAACACAGGAACACCAACACACCCATTAGCAGAGAGGCTGCTTAAAATCATAATAAGGTCACAGACACTCCAAAACATACCACTGGATGCGGTCCTGCCCACCAGAAAGACAAGATCCAGCCTCATCCACCAGAACACAGGCACCAGTCCCCTCCACCAGGAAGCCTACACAACCCACTGAACCAACCTTAGTGACTGGGGGCAGACGCCAAAAACAACGGGAACTACAAACCTGCAGCATGCGAAAAGGAGACCACAAACACAGTAAGTTAAGCAAAATGAGAAGACAGAGAAACACACAGCAGATGAAGAAGCATGGCAAAAACCCACCAGACAAAACAAATGAAGAGGAAATAGGCAATCTACCTGAAAAAGAATTCAGAGTAATGACAGTAAAGATGATCCAAAATCTGGAAATAGAAGGGAGAAAATACAAGAAACGTTTAACAAGTATTTAGAAGAACTAAAGAGCAAACAAACAATGATGAACAACACAATAAATGAAATTAAAAAATTTCTAGAAGGAATCAGTAGCAGAATAACTGAGGCAGAAGAACGGATAAGTGACCTGGAAGATAAAATAATGGAAACTACTGCAGAGCAGAATAAAGAAAAAAGAAGGAAAAGAATTGAGGACAGTCTCAGAGACCTCTGGGACAACAATAAATGCACCAACATTCGAATTATAGGGGTACCAGAAGAAGAAGAGAAAAAGAAAGGGACTGAGAAAATATTTGAAGAGATTATACTTGAAAACTTCCCTAATATTGGAAAAAATAGTCAATCAAGTCCAGGAAGCCCAGAGAGTCCCATACGGGATAAACCCAAGAAGAAACATGCCAAGACACATATTAATCAAGCTATCAAAAAGTAAATACAAAGAAAAAATATTAAAAGCAGCAAAGGAAAAACAACAAATAACATACAAGGGAATCTCCATACGGTTAACAGCTGATCTTTCAGCAGAAACTCTGCAAGCCAGAAGGGACTGGCAGGACATATTTAAAGTGATGAAAGGGAAAAACCTACAACCAAGGTTACTCTACCCAGCAAGGATCTCATTCAGATTTGAAGGAGAAATCAAAACCTTTACAGACAAGCAAAAGTTAAGAGAATTCAGCACCACCAAACCAGCTTTACAACAAATGCTAAAGGAACTTCTCTATGCAAGAAACACAAGAGAAGGAAAAGACCTACAATAACAAACCCAAAACAATTTAGAAAATGGTAATATGAACATACATATCGATAACTACCATAAATGTAAATGGATTAAATGCTCCAGCCAAAAGACATAGACTGGCTGAATGGATACAAAAACAAGACCCATAAATATGCTGTTTAGAAGAGACCCACTTCAGACCTGGGACACATACGACTGAAAGTGACGGGATGGAAAAAGGTACTCCATGCAAATGGAAATCAAAAGAAAGCTGGAGGGGCTTCCCTGGTGGCGCAGTGGTTAAGAATCCGCCTGCCAATGCAGGGGACACGGGTTTGAGCCCTGGTCTGGGAAGATCCCACATGCCACGGAGCAACTGGGCCCGTGAGCCACAACTACTGAGCCTGAGCGTCTGGAGCCTCTGCTCCACAACAAGAGAGGCCGCGATAGTGAGAGGCCCGCGCACCGCGATGAAGAGTGGCCCCCACTCGCCGCAACTGGAGAAAGCCCTCACACAGAAACGAAGACCCAACACAGCCAAAAATAAAAATAATAAATAAATAATAAATAAAAAATTAAAAAAAAAAAAAAAAGAAAGCTGGAGTAGCAGTTCTCATATCAGACAAAATAGACGTTAAAGACTATTACAAAAGACAAAGAAGGACACTATGCAATGATCAAAGGATCAATCCAAGAAGAAGATATAACAATTGTAAATATTTATGCACCCAACATAGGAGCACCTCAATACATAAGGCAAATGTTAACAGCCATAAAAGGGGAAATAGACAGTAACATAATCATAGTAGGGGACTTTAACACCCCACTTTCACCAATGGACAGATCATCCAAAATGAAAATAAATAAGGAAACACAAGCTTTAAATCATACATTAAACAAGATGGACTTCATTGATATTTATAGCAGATTCCATCCAAAAACAACAGAACACACTTTCTTCTCAAGTGCTCATGGAACATTCTCCAGGATAGATCATATCTTGGGTCACAAATCAAGCCTTGGTAAATTTAAGAAAATTGAAATCGTATCAAGTATCTTTTCCAACCACAATGCTACGAGACTAGAAATCAATTATAGGAAAAAATCTGTAAAAAATACAAACACATGGAGGCTAAACAATACACTACTAAATAACCGAGAGATCACTGAAGATATCAAAGAGGAAATAAAAAAAAAACATAGAAACAACTGACAGTGAAAACATGATGACCCAAAACCTATGGGATGCAGAAAAGCAGTTCTAAGAGGGAAGTTTACAGCAATACAATCCTACCTCAAGAAGCAAGATGCATTTCAAATAAACAACCTAATATTACACCTAAAGAAATTAGAGAAAGAAAAACAAAACAACCCCAAAGTTAGCAGAAGGAAAGAAGTCATAAAGATCAGATCAGAAATAAATGAAAAAGAAATGAAGAAAACGAGAGCAAAAATCAATAAAACTAAGCACTGGTTCTTTGAGAATATAAACAAAATTGATAAACCATTAGCCAGACTCATCAAGAAAAAAAGGGAGAAGGCTCAAATCAATAGAATTAGAAATGAAAAAGGAGAAGTAACCACTGACACTGCAGAAATACAAAGGATCATGAGAGATTACTACAAGCAACTCTATGCCAATAAAATGGACAACCTGGAAGAAATGGACAAATTCTTTAAAAAGCACAATGTTCCAAGACTGAACCAGGAAGAAATAGAAAATATAAACAGGCCAATTACAAGCACTGAAATTGAGACTGTGATTAAAAATCTTCCAACAAACAAAAGCCCAGGACCAGATGGCTTCACAGGCAAATTCTATCAAACATTTAGAGAAGAGCTAACACCTATCCTTCTCACACTCTTCCAAAATACAGCAGAGGGAGGAACACTCCCAAACTCATTCTATGAGGCCACAATCACCCTGATACTGAAACAAGACAAAGATGCTACAAAGATAGAATACTACAGGCCAGTATCACTGATGAACACAGATGCAAAAATCCCCAACAAAATACTAGCAAACAGAATCCAACAGCACATTAAAAGGATCATACACCATAATCAAGTGGGGTTTATCCCAGGAATGCAAGGATTCTTCAGTATATGCAAATCAATCAACGTGATACACCATATTAACAAATTGAAGGAGAAAAACCATAAGATAATATCAGTAGATGCAGAAAAAGCTTTCGACAAAATTCAACACCCATTTATGATAAAAAACCTTCTAGAAAGTAGGCATAGAGGGAATTTACCTCAAAATAATAAAGGTCATATATGACAAACCCACAGCCAACATCGTTCTCAATTGTGAAAAACTGAAACCATTTCCTCTAAGATCAGGAACAAGACAAGGTTGTCCACTCTCACCACTATTATTCAACATAGTTTTGGAAGTTTTAGCCACAGCAATCAGAGAAGAAAAAGAAATAAACGGAATCCAAATTGGAAAAGAAGAAGTAAAACTGTCACTGTTTGCAGATGACATGATATTATACATAGAGAATCCTAAGGATGCTACCAGAAAACTACTAGAGCAAATCAATGAATTTTGTAAAGTAGCAGGATACAAAATTAATGCACAGAAATCTCTTGCGTTCCTATATACTAATGATGAAAAATCTGAAAGAGAAATTAAGGAAACACTCTCATTTACCACTGCAACAAGAAGAATAAAATACCTAGGCATAAACCTACCTAGGGAGACACAAGACCTGTTTCCAGAAAACTATAAGACTCTGATGAAAGAAATTAAAGATGATACAAACAGATGGAGAGATATACCATGTTCTTGGATTGGAAGAATCAACATTGTGAAAATGACTATACTAACCAAAGCAATCTACAGATTCATTGCAATCCCTATCAAACTACCACTGGCATTTTTCACAGAACTAGAACAAAAAATTTCACAATTTGTATGGAAACACAAAAGACCCCGAATAGCCAAAGCAATCTTGAGAAAGAAAAATGGAGCTGGAGGAATCAGGCTCCCTAACTTCAGACTATACTACAAAGATACAGTAATCAAGACAGTATGGTACTGACACAGAAACAGAAATATAGATCAGTGGAATAGGATAGAAAGCCCAGAGATAAACCCATGCACATATGGTCACCTTATCTTTGATAAACCAGGCAAGAATATACAATGGAGAAAAGACAGCCTCTTCAATAAGTGGTGTTGGGAAAACCGGACAGCTACATGTAAAAGAATGAAATTAGAACACTCCCTAACACCATACACAAAAATAAACTCAGAATGGATTAAAGACCTAAATGTAAGGCCAGACACTATAAAACCCTTAAAGGAAATCATAGGCAGAACACTCCATGACGTAAATCACAGCAAGATCCTTTTGACCCACCTCCTAGAGAAATGGAAATAAAAACAAACAAAAATAAACAAATGGGACCTAATGAAACTTAAAAGCTTTTGCACAGCAAAGGAAACCATAAACAAGACGAAAAGACAACGCTCAGAATGGGAGACAATATTTGTAAATGAAGCAACTGACAAAGGATTAATCTCCAAAATTTACAAGCAGCTCATGCAGCTCAATATCAAAAATACAAACAACCCAATCTAAAAATGGGCAGAAGACCTAAATAGACATTTCTCCAAAGAAGATATAGAGATTGCCAACAAACACATGAAAGAATGCTCAACATCACTAATCATTAGAGAAATGCAAATCAAAACTACAATGAGGTATCACCTCACACCAATCAGAATGGCCATCATCAAAATATCTAGAAACAATAAATGCTGGAGAGGGTGTGGAGAAAAGGGAACCCTCTTGCACTGTTTGTGGGAATGTAAATTGATACAGCCACTATGGAGAACATTATGGTGGTTCCGTTAAAAACTAAAAATAGAACTACCCTATGAACCAGCAATCCCACTACTGGGGATTGCTGAGAAAACCATAATTGAAAAAGACGCATGCACCCCAATGTTAATTGCAGCACAACCTACAATAGCTAGGACATGGAAGCAACCTAAGTGTCCATCGACAGATGAATGGATAAAGAAGATGTGGCACATATATACAATGGAATATTACTCAGCCATAAAAAGAAATGAAACTGAGTTATTTGTGGTGTGGTGGATGGACCTAGAGTCTGCCATACAGAGTGAAGCAAATCAGAAAGAGAAACAAATACCGTATGCTAACACCTATATATGGAATCTAAAAAAAAAAAATGGTTCTGAAGAACCTAGGGGCAGGACAGGAGTAAAGCCACAGATGTAGAGAATGGACTTGAGGACACACAAGGGGAAACGGTAAGCTGGGACGAAGTGAGAGACTGACATGGACATATATACACTACCAAATGTAAAATAGATAGCTAGTGGGAAGCAGCCACATAGCATAGGGAGATCAGCTCAGTGCTTTGTGATATCCTAGAGGAGTGGGATAGGGAGGGTGGGAGGGAGACGCAAGAGGGAGGAGATATGGGGATATATGTATATGTATAGGTGTTTCACTTTGTTATAAAGCAGAAACTAACACACCTTTGTAAAGCAATTATACTCCAATAAAGATATTAAAAAAATTAAAAGAAATTAAAAATGCAGGGCTTCCCTGGTGGCGCAGTGGTTGAGAGTCTGCCTGCCGGTGCGGGGGACACGGGTTCGAGCCCTGGTCTGGGAGGATCCCGCATGCCGCGGAGCGGCTGAGTCCGTGAGCCACAATTACTGAGCCTGCGCGTCTGGAGCCTGTGCTCCGCAACAAGAGAGGCCGCGATGGTGAGGGGCCCGCACACCGCGATGAAGAGTGGTCCCCACTTGCCGCAACTAGAGAAAGCCCTCGCACAGAAACGAAGACTCAACACAGTCATAAATAAATAAATAAATAAATAAAAGAACGTGAATTTCTAAAAAAAAAAGAAAAGAGGTTACACTTAAAAAAAAAATGCAATATGTCAATTTCTTTCTTTTTTTTTTTTTTTGGTAACAGCTTTAATGAGATATAACACACAGACACAATTACACCCTTTAAAATGTACGATTCAATGGTTTTTTAGTATATTCACAGAGTTATGCAGCCATCACCACAATAATGAATTTTAGGACATTTTCATCAACCCCGAAAGGAACGGTGTACCTTTAGCTACTGCGTCTCAATTCTCCTCAGCTGTAGGCAACGACTAATCTACTTTCTTTTTCTATAGATTTACCTATACTGGACGTTTCCCAGTATTTCTCGGATTGGACGTATTTCTGAATTGGACTAAATTGTTTTTTGTAATATCTTATCCAACTCTGATATTTTAATGCTCCCTGAAGTGTCCCATCAAGCTGCAAGGCAGAACCAAACTTGCTTTGGAAAGAAGACTGAGTTTCTGAGTGTGAAAATAGAAACATATAAATAAATATTTTAATAATGTTCCTACCTAAGCAGTTTTTTCTTCATAAACCTAATTAACCCAACATAGCAATTGTTATAGCCTGTTTGTGCTTGTAAAGAAAAAAGTAACATAAGCAGTTTTGTAGTCTTCAAGAACATTAAGGTTTCTTCTAGGACAAAGAACTATGCAGGGCTTCAGTATGAAATATATTTAGTTCCAGGTATAAAAATTTAATGGACTAAAGTTGCTTCATGTGTCATAGACATTGCCAATGAAAGGATCCATTAATCAGTGTAAAAATAACTGCTCACACCTACATGCCTCTTGTTGAAATAATTCTGAATTTATCTTCACAAAAGATATCAATGATTAAAAACTTCAGTGTGGTGGAAATACTTGACTTTGCTTGAAATTTTGAAAAAAAGAAAGAAAAAAGAGAAGGAACACACTCTTAGACTGAGTACATGTACTCTTACTAGGGTAATATCTCCAAATTTGCTTTTGCCCTATTTTTTTCTCATCACCTCTGCTGACCCTTTTCCAGCTTCCCATAATCACTTTCTTCCTGTGGGCTGCTTCCAATTGGCCTTTGAGTGTGCTTGTCTTCTCTTTCAATAATATAGATATGATTTAACAGGGAGGAGCTAATCAGAATCTCTGGGAATTTGGGAGAATGCAAATACATGCTGTTTGAAAAAGCAAATTGAATATTATAATTCCTTTAATTTGCTTTCACTTATATTTTATTTTTTAATTAAAAAAATTTTAACAGACTGTGAATTTTTATGTTTATCCAAAGAGTCAAGACCTTAAAAAGACTCAAAAACACTATCGTAGAAATCTTTCCATGATCCTACCACTTATCAAGACACTGCCCAATCTTGCCTTTTGAAGGAGCAATCAATATTCATTGCCTCCTTTTTCCTAATGCCATTTATTTTCAATCCATTTTCATACTTTCTACTCCCACAAATCCACTAAAATATCCCTTACAGAGATATCTGACAATTTCCTAATTTCCAATTCTAATGACCAAAATAGGAGACTATTTTGTTCAATGTCAACATAATTCTTCCTCCTTTGAAGTACTTTTCTTTTTCCCAGTCACCACAGAATTATAACTTTATTTATGCAACACATATATTGATGAATATATACCAGGAATTGTTCTAAGTGCTCAAATAAGATAATAAGCAGTTTAGATCCAGTCCCTGCCTTTGTAGCGCTCATAATTCCTATCAGAGGTTACAAACAGGCCTCAAAGGGAAATGATGTACATGGTTTGTACTGTATATGTGTACATGTATTTAAAACTAAAATTTGTGAATTAATGGCCAACAAACAAGTATCAGGAAACTTGATATAATTTCTGATTCTCTGAAATTTGGGACAATACTGGGCTTACATTCCTATATGGCAACGACGAACTGGACCTGAATATTGACTGCTCCCTTCACATAGGGCATAAATTCTCTAACTTGCCATAGTGTCCACCACTTTTTGTATCTCAGAAACATTGAGTCTATTAGTTCCCATTTAACTTTGCTGTATTATCTAACACCTTCATTTATTTATGTTAACTGCCTCATTCCTGAAAGCATGTGAGATTGTGACCCCCTAATCTAGAGGAAGATGAAGAGAAGTAACCAGGAAATGAAATATAGCATTATTCACAGTGTGATAAGGTGCTAAGAGAGTACATGGTATGTAATCCAAACCTGGGGGGTGGGGTCAGGGAATCCTCTTCAAGAAACAGTGCTGTCCAAAATAAGAACTGAAGGATACATTAACATTTTTAGTTATCATCCCACTATCTTTTCATTGAGAACATGTTCATTTAGAAGATTATGAAGTATTTGGTTACTAAGAAGAAATGTGAGTATAAAAAAAAAAATCCATCTTAAAGATTGCTTTAATTTGTGGGTATAAATGTTCCCTAGTTCCTTAAAGTATGGATCAAGTCAGTGTTTAAAAGTAGCAATTTAACTGGAAGTTAAGTATGCAAAAAGTGCTTTGGGTCCTGTATTTAGGACAGTTTAAAAAAATCTCTCAACTTTGCAATCAAACACATATGCTATGGAAAAAAAAATATATGAGGACAAAAGATACAGTGGTTTCCAGTCTATGAATCATCAGGACTAGAAAACAGAGTTTTCGGATAGGCATGGTTGTGTAGCAATAAGAACCTAGGTCTAGTGACCCAGACAGAAATAGGCTTGAATTAAATTTTTCCCTCCTTCCTTGTCCTTCCCCTTTGTAATAAATATATAAAATAATTCTTCTGAATGACTGGAATGAGATCTTGCTAGAAATCTACAGGATGGAATAAGTGACCATTCAATATCTGCTTTTATCCTGTGAAATGCTAAAAAGAATTTGACTAATCAAAATGCTACTTGTTATTCACAAAGAAATTTCATCAAGTGGTTTGTCTGTGTATGTGAGGTTAAATTAGATGGTCTAATAAACTTTTGTTCATTAACATTCTTATTTAAAATCTTTGAAACTATATAAATCTCAATTTTTTCCCCAAAGTCTTGCATTTCATTTTAGGAGTACAATCTAGATACCATCTAAAGAAGTATGCCCCAAAGTGGAATGAAAATGTGACAGAAGTCTTGTAAGGAAATATTCGTTAAAGTGCAAGAAGAAAATACTAGAAATTCTGCTTATGTTTATTTATATATAAAGATAATAAAATTTTACTAATATTTAACATGAAAATTTACACTGGTGGTCTCAGTTCATGTATCAGTTTGTCATGTGTTACATACAGTACCCAAAGTATAAGAAATAAATACTTGGAATTCCAAATAGAGAGAAGTTGAGAGTTGCCTGCATTTAATATATGAGTTTTAGCATTTAGTATATGAGGATGCATTATAGCTATTTGAGCCAAATTCAGTGGATTTATAGATTTTAATATCTTATTTTAACTGGATTGATCCTTAAAAAAATGGCATATTATCTTCAAAAAATTCCTGTGATGAAACTGTAGATCAAATACATATTATTAACATAAGAAGAAAAGGAAAATGGCAGAGCTGCGTTTTTCATGCTACTTACCTGAGCTTTGTATAAGCTAAATTTCCAGGTAAAATTAATGGCAGTCTAATTATCTTTGAATATAAATTTGTCAAAATATTTTGATATTATCAAAAATGATATTTGAAGTATGAATTTACATCCACAAATTTTAACACTGTCTGCCAAAGAGTTTACTTTGCCTTGAGCTATTTACTGGTGATTTTTATTCATGATTATAATTTATGAACAATTATATGCATTTTGAGGTACTAATTTTATATGGCGTATGATAAAAAATGTTTGGAGCCCATTGATCTAAGTATAGACTTCATTTCTTTAATATCTAGTATTAGGTATTCTCATCTCTTCAGAATGCAATAATCCAGAGGACATGGTTCTTTTCTTTTTATTTTTCTGTGTAAAATGGCTGACACATTAGGTCTCTATTAAATGTTTGTTGAAATAGAAGTTCAACAACAATAATTAGCTTTTATTAAGTATTTACTATGTGCTAATATTTTGCTGCATGTCATACTGCATATGGTTTGTCCTTTTTAAAACTGTAAACCACCCAATGAAATAGGTAATTCTGTTTGCTCCATTTCAGAGAGACAGTGGGAGAGAGTAACTTGCCTAAAGATGAACACTATTAAGTCTCAGAACTGAGATATGAACATGAATAGTGTAGCTTTTAAGCTAACAGTATTTATTAAGGTACATTATTATATCAATATCAAGTATTATTTGTACTAATGTTTGGGTACTCATTAATTTCTCAAGAGTATTTAACAAGGATCTTTTACAGGTCCTATACACTGAGGAATCAGAATGAAAAAGACTCACTATCAAATTTGAATTTTACAGTCCAACATATGAAATATAGAAATAAACAAATAATTACAAGTGCTGTACTAAAAAAGAATGTGAATGTGTAACTGAAACCCAAAAGATAGTACAGTAAAATCTGAGAGTTCAAGAAAGCTCAAGAAGGCTCAATTTACCTTGGTTTTAAATAAATAATATTTTCCTATCAGGAAAATAAATTAAAAGGTATTTAAGCAGAAGAAATAACAAGAATAAAAACACTGAAGTATGAAAGTGCTTAATCTAAAGAATGGAGTAATCTAGAATAGTGCTTTTCAAACTTTAGCCCACAAACCTGCTTTCTGGGATTTAAAAAAAAAAAGCACATTCTGGTTGAATAGGGAGTGAGATTCTTCATTCCTAAAAATCTCTCATTTGAGGCAGATGCAGCTGATTCTCTGGCCACAATTTGAGTTGCAAGACTTGAACTGTGATCCTCAACATGGAGCCTTAGACTGCTTGCATCAAACCTGCCTTGACTATTTGCTAAAATATTTATATTCTCAGCCTATCCTAGATGTATCAAATTAGACTGGTGTGAGATGGAGAGGGAAATATTCATTTTAAACCTGTAGTTACCATATGATTCTCATGCACATTAAATTTGAAAACCATTAGGTTTGGAAGTTCAGAGACTGCACAAAAAGAGTGTGGAAAGTAAATTCAGCAAAACTGTGAACTAAGGGATCTTGAATATCTAATTTAGGAGTTTGAATTTTATTAGACAGGCAATGGGTGACCATAGAAAGTTTTAAATGAACATTGACATTGTAGATTTGTGTCTTATGCAGATCACTTTAGAAGCAATCTAAAAATATATGGGATCATGACAGGATAACTTGTATGGATTTTCCCCACTGACAAGTAAAATCTATAAAGTGGAACAAAATATATGACACAACTGTTCTCAATGAAGAACATGAAGAAAGAACTGTGATCTTGGGAGAAGGGAAAGATACAAAGTAAGCCCCCACAGTATTCCATGATTGCCCTAGCCTTCTGCCTGAGAAAACAAACTCAACACCTTTAAGGGAAGATGACATAATGAAGATTTCCTGTAACAAATAATACATAATGTCTAACATGCAATAAAAATTGATAAGTAAAGAAACCAGAAAATGTAACATGTAGTCAAAAGGAAAAGCATTCAATAGAACAAACACTAAGGTAATCCAGATGTTAGAAACAACAGATAAGGCACTTAAAGCAGTCACTAATGATAGGTTCAAGAATTTAAATGAAAATATGGAAAAATAAATGAACAGATGAGTAATCAGAGCAGAGAATTTGAAATTATATTTTAACACTAAGTGGAAATTCTGGAACTGAAAAATACATTTGAAATGAATAAGTCTTAGCAGATTAGAATCAGATGGGAGATGGCAGACAAATGGTGTTGAAACTGAATTCAAATAAACAGAAATAATAAAATTTTGAAAACAGAAAGGGGATAGAAAAAACTGAACAGAGACTTGGTAATCTCTGGAAGATTATCAAACAATCTAACATACATATTTGAAAAAATAATGGTCAAAATTTCTGAATTTGATGAAAACAAATTTACAGATTTAAGAAACTCAATGTTCAAAAAGCATTGTGCACAGGAAATCATATACAGGATTATTATAACCAATCTGCTGAAAACCAAGGATATTTTCTCTTCTCTTATTTTCTTTAAAAGATATTAATGCTTAACAGAAAAATTCTAACAAAGTATTGGAGATTATACATGTATAGATGTAAGGTATACGGTAACAACAGTATAAAGAATAAAGATTGAGTGGAACTATACCACTGGAAGGGTCTTACATTTAAAGTGAAGTAGGCCAATATTAACAGAAAGTACCTGTGATATGTTAAGGATCCATAGTGTAATCACTAGAGTCATCAGTTAAAAAATAATGCATAGTACTTCTTTTCTCTTTAAATGACATTGTTAAGAAAATGAAAAGGCAAGCCATAGAGTGGGAGAAATTTTTTCCAAAATATATATCCAATGAAGAATCTGTATGCAGAATATATAAAAGTCTGTTACAATTCAGGAAAACAATAAACCAAATTTAAAAATGGGAAAAAGGGTTCAACAGACACTATACCAAAAAAAATTTAGTGACAAGCAAATGAAAATTTATTCAATTTCATTAGTCACTGGGGAAATTCAAAATATTCATAATGAGATATGAATACACATCTAATAGAATGGCTAAGATAAAATATACTGACCATACGAAGTGTTGGCAAAGATGTGGAACAACTACAATTCTAATACATTACTGATGGGATGGAAAATGATGTAGCTAGTTCGGTAAGGAGTTTGGCATTTTCTTATTAAAATTAAAAATGCACTTATGATATGACCCAGCAATTTCACTCCTAGATATTGCCCAAGAGAAATAAAAACAGTTCAAAGATTTGTACAAGAACGTTAATAACAAATTTATTTATAATAGTCAAAATCTAAAAACAACCATCAACAAATCCTTCAACAGATGGATAGTTAAATAAACTGTGGTATATCCTTATAAGGGAATACAACTTTCCAATAAAAGAAATGAATTACTAAACACACAACAACAGCATTATGATAAGTGGGAGAAACCATATATAAAAGAAAACAAACTGAATAGATTGCATTCATATAAAATTCTAGAAAGGGGAAAACTATAGGGATAGAAAAGACATCAGTGGTTTCCAGAGGTCAGGTGACATGGAGGAGGGAACCAATTGCATAAAGGTATGAACTTTTGTGTATGATAGAAAAGTGTTATATCATGATAACAATGATGGTACATGAATATATACATTTTCAAAAGTCATCAACTTGTACACTTAAAATTGTGAATTTTGGGCTTCCCTGGTGGCGCAGTGGTTGAGAATCTGCCTGCCAATGCAGGGGACACGGGTTCGAGCCCTGGTCTGGGAAGATCCCCCATGCCGCGGAGCAACTGGGCCCGTGAGCCACAACTACTGAGCCTGCGCGTCTGGAGCCTGTGCTCCACAGCAAGAGAGGCCGCGATAGTGAGAGGCCCACGCACCGCGATGAAGAGTGGCTCCCGCTTGCCACGACTAGAGAAAGCCCTCGCACAGAAACGAAGACCCAACACAGCCAAAAATAAATATAAATAAATAAATAAAATTTAAAAAAAATTGTGAATTTTATTGTGTATAAATTATACCTCAATAAATCTGACCCTTAAAAAAACCCAACCAAACAAACAAAAACAAAGCAAAACAACAACAACAACAAAAGTATGAGACCTAACTATCTACATGGAATTTAAAAGCTAAACTTCTGCTCTGTTTTTACTAATGAAAGCAGAGATGCCCTCATTTGTGAAAAATACTCAGGTCTGAGGCAGGCCCAGCATTCGGGGGTGTGTAATTGAATGTGGCCAATAAAACGATTTGAAAATCACATTATTCATTTTGTGAGCATTAATAATAAAATAAAGTTCAATTGCAATATTTCTAAAAATCCAAAGAACTGTATAAAAATAATTGTTCTGTATGCATCAAAAATACTAAGATCAAGAAAGGCAAGGAAAGGCAGAGAAACTCCTTCAGTTTAAAGGAGACTACAGACACAAGAAAACTAAAAATATATGATTCTGGATTGAATGCTAAACAACACAAAAATAAATAGCTATAAATGACAGTATTGGGATAACTGACCACATTTGCATTTTGAGTATAGATTAGATAAGGAGCATAGTATCAATGTCACATTTTCTGATTTTGATAATTGTACTGTGATTATGTAAGTGAATTTCCTTTTTCTTAGGAAATAAAGATAGAAGTATTTAGTAGCTATAGGGAATGTTGTCTTTAATTTCCTTTCAAATGATTCTGAAAAAAAATAGAGTGATGATGGAGATGGGACAAAATATAAACAATTAATAAATCTGGATAAAGTGTATATAGGAGTTTCTTGTAATAGTCTGGAAATTATTTTGTTTAAAATAATACTAAAATAAGAATTAAAATATATGGGGAAGAGAATCACAGCCCAAAATTAATCAGATGCCTACTGCAGTAGTCCAGGGAAGGTATAATTAGAACTAGATTTAATACAATAGTAGTATGAAAAAAAAAAATACAATAGTAGTATGAATGGCTACTTTATATTGTTTCTGTGTTTAAAGTGGAATGGTAAATTTAATTTGTTTTTATCTTTGTTAAGAAATAAGTAATCATGCATTCTGTTATGGCCTCTTAAGAATCTTTGCCTACCTTGTGTCCTAAGATTCTAAATTTGTTTAAATTTGTTATAAAAAAGTTATAGTCCATATATACTTCTGTAAAATATAAGAAAACAGAATAACTAGAGCAAAGAGAACTCTAAAAATGGAAATTTAGGTTTGATAAACAGAGGTGGAAGAACTGTATTTTCTTAAGATTGTAGCCCTAGATCATTCAGAACCCATTTGTGTGGCTGTGTCATGCTAAGTCTTGGGAAAATGAACTAATACAGAAAGAGTCTTCCTGACAGTCAAATTCAGAATTCATGGTTTCACAATACTGCCTTGACCATCCACCACCAGCTTCCTATTCCTTGAAGCTCTTCTACTTTCACCTCCTGCCATTTAGCAGAAAAGCTGGCATCAGACTCTATTTCCTACACCCTGAACTCAGTCTCCATTCAAGTTTTGTAGGATGATTAGTAGGTATTAAAGACAGTTCAGCACTTACTGACACTTTTTCCCAGAAGGAATCGGGCAAATTGACTAGGCATTGATGGGTCCTGAAAAATGATGAGTATTAGAGCATTTGCATGACGAATCACAGGAATATGTGAATGTGAATCATGGGAAAATATGGCTCTCTTCCCCCACAGAGATAAACTCTCTAAAGGTTGGGGGAGGGTTGCAGAGCAAAGTGAAAGTGATCCAGATACGAGCAAATGGCTGTCCTCAGCCCCCGCCTCTGCCACCACCACACCTGCACATACAAAACTGAAATAAAATCCTGTCACAGACTCACATGACATTGAGAAAGAACAAAGTATTTTGCAATATAACAGTAAGACTCAACTGTACTTGATTCTAATCATTATCCTAACATTTACTGGATAACCAACTTTAATCTTTAATTTTCTTTTCAGTAAAATAAGGACTAATATGAAACTCACCAAGTTATTTTAATGATAGAAGAAATAATGTATATAAAACCTAGTGTGATATTTAGCTCGTAATAAGTACAGAGTAAGTTGAAACTTACTACAATCAGAAAATGAACATTTATATTTAATTTATATGTTACATAAATTCATATTTATTACAATCTCAAGGATCTGCCCCAACACTGAGTATCCCAGCCTTTCCAATCCACTTTTATATTTACTTTATGATCAGGTACTGAGATTATGTTGGAACCAAGGATTAATGTAAGGAAAAAAACAACTGAAGCAAAAGTAGGAGAAATAAAAGAAAGAAACTAAAGAGAACCCTAGAGGTATATTTTTATTAAGGAAAACATGCAGAAAAATGCAGCTTCAATGTGCTTCTTTCATCCTCAAATGCAACCTCATCTTCTGCACAGAGGCAGCTTGGTCTCCTTGTAAGGAGCTCTGGCAAGAGAATCAGATTGCCAGGTCTTAAATTCTGGCTAACCACTAGCTAACCATGTAACCCTGGAGATAATAATAGTATTCATTCTCAGGGTTCTTGTGAAAATTAAATGAGATAAACATGGAAAGCAATAAAAAAGAATGTGTTTTGATGATATCTGCTCAACAAAGAGTTAACTAAAAGTTTATCCAGTAATGTAATTCTGTGGTCACTCTGCATATTTTCCATGATCACTAATTTGCAAAAAAAAAAAGCCTACAGATACACATCATCCTTGGTTCTAATACAAAACTTTTGTACCTTATAAACTGCCAAATGCAAGGCTGTAAATCCATTTCTTGTCAGTCGAGATGGGCGGAGGCCTTTTAACATAAGCGTTCTAATATGTGACTTGTTGCCTTAGAGAAAAAATGAAAAAAGTTAAACTGTGGGGATAGACTAAGTGACTTAAAAATCTCTCTTTAACTTAATGATAAATATCACACTGATGTATGAAAATGTCAGACTGCTGTTCTGGAGGCCATTTTTAAAGTTTTCTGTTAATTGACAGCCTTACTTAGTAGTGAACATTCCTACTACATTTATAAAACTTTGTATCAGTGCTGTATATTTTAATGCATTAAAATATACATTTTATTTTGGTGCTTTGGTTACATTTTTTATTTGGTGCTCTCCTCATCATGTTTTAAAACATAAAAACATGAAAAAATTCACCCTAGTAAACTATTTGTGAAAAAGCTTAGATAGAAATCTAGCTGTGCAGGATTCGTCAGAACATCATTAGCAATGGAGATTATTTAGATCAGAGAAATCTGGAGAAAATGACTAAGGTTGGGAAGGTGTGTTTAAATTTGGGAAGAAGATCTGTTAAGTAGGGTCTGTTTGGGAGGAGTGGTTAAGGGATATGTTTAGTGTCAATACTATACATTAGTGTTCTTTTAAAAACTGAGTTCAAAGGATACTAGTTTGGATTAACAAAAAACTATTCATTCACTAATTCAGTAAATTTACTGAGTACCTACTATAAGCCAGGCACCATCCTAGGTGCTTGGGGTATATTAATGAACCAAACATAACAAGATATGAGCGAAATTAAACTCTTAGTCTTCACTTTGATCAATCTTCACTTTGGGATTTTATCTTTGGCATTTATTACCTTCCACATATCTTACTACAGACTGTGAAGCAATTGCTTGATGATATTTTGGGAAATGCTTTAAGTGCTTCTGAATTTAACCTAATCCGTGACTGGCGTGCCCAATACTGAAACATACTTTTTTTTTCCCCCCAAGCTAACTTGATTCAAGGTAGGAGCACAATAAAACTTAAATTCAGAGCTAAATCAATTGTAATATCTGCCTGGTAGTTAGTTACTTCTTCAGCTAAAGGTTATCAGGGTTCTAGGGGCAAAGCAAAAGAGAAAATTGGGTATGAATAGAATTCTCTTGCTGACTATTAAGCAGTTCAAATCACTGACCATATATTCATATAGCCAGCTTATAAAGTATTGAGTTCCAAGCACTCACCTCCACAAATGCAACATAAATGAAGTAGAGACAGACCATTTTCTGTGCGGTAATTTAAATTGACTTTACTGAAGGCATCATCAGAACTGAAAAAAAATATTTTACAGATGATTACAAATTTCAGCTTTTAGTTTATCATTTTTCATTTGAAAAATTATAATAGGGAATCCTGTTACTACAAATTCAGAAACATATCTTTTCTAGGATTCTATTGTACCTAGAGAAAAGAATTTTGAGTATACCTCTAGATGAATAATAACTAAAATTGTGAGAAAATAATATTAAAAGTTTGAGACACCAAGTTTAAATTAAAGACTATCATACAAGTTCTATGTTCTACATATAATTTGAACTTTTCAGGGCACCTTAATGAATTAAAATTTGTGTATAAGTAGAAAACACAGGTATTTGAAAATAAACCCATTTCTCTCACAATCAAAACCTTATATAATATTTACGGAGAAATTCAAGAAATTCTCTCCAAAAAGAAAAAAAAACCAAAAAGGTAGCATTTGATAAGAGACTGGAGAAAGGAATACAGTCCCAATGTATTACAAATTCTGCCTGAAGCAAAGTTTCCTTGTACTCTGGCTGGGTCAGATTTCACAGATAAAGAAGGTCTAAACTCTGATAAGGTACTATGATACAGTCCCAGGTGAGAAGAGAAGTAGTGTTAGTGATTCAATTAATGAAATCCTTGCCTTTGAACAAAGACCATTGCCCCAGGAGGGCCCTAGAGAGCCCTAGGTAGCCTTTGAAAAAAATGTAAAGCTAAAATTCTCGACCTCTTGAGGTCACTGGTACTCCCAGGACATTTTTCAGTAGAAATGAGATCATATCTTTGGCCTCCCAGGTTAATTTCAAGCTGCCTCCTGCCTATTTAAATCTCCAGCAGCTTTAGTGAGATAGCAAAGTCTTTGGTGAATGAGCCTTCCATATCATTTGTAAAGTACTTACACTTGAAAGGTACTATAAATTCAGAACATTATCATCAAGGCACCTAGTTAAGAACTTCAAAAGCTACTGAAATTTTAAAACAGAAAAAGAAAAGGTGCTATTCTCCAGGGTGCTGCTAAAAAGAGAAGCCTCTAATTCCAGGGATTTTGAAGGATTTCACTGAAATGCTTTAATTAGAAATGGCAAGTCCAGTGGTTTGTTTTCACAGACATGGGAATATTGCAGAACTTTCTCACCCTCTTCACTTTCTTGCTTTCCATGTTCAACTTCCCAGTAGCAAAGTCCACAGACATGGTTACTCACATTGAGAAATATACCTCAACTTGCTTTGGAATGCCACACGTTGAAGTACAATGAACACCAAATCATTTTTACAAATGTTGCTAATATAATATAGCAAGGAGCCCAGGATTTCAGGAAAAATAGTTAAGAGTTTAACTCACTTCTATCTGCATCTTCCTCAGCTCAATGAAAAATGCAAACAAACAAAAAAATCTGATGAAAATACCACTATTTAAAATGTCTACCAAAGGAGCCTAATTGTAAATGGTATAGCTATTTCATGGTATGAACAGAAACTTTACCAAATAATATGGTTCTTGGAAATATGTGGCCTTTGCCTGAGCCAGACATCTAAATTCTCAAAGCCAGGTGTATTATAGATGTCTTGGAGAAATTCAACTGGTAGGTACTACTAAACAAAGTGCACTCAGCAGCCCAACTTGGAAATGCATTCACAGAGGTCTTCTCCATGGTTATGATTTCAAATAGTACAGGTTTTCTGAAGAGCTGAACTCTGCTTTTAAAGCTAGGTAGATTGGATTTCTCTCTTAAAGTTTATAGGAAATTAGTGTCCATAAATAAAAAGGAAAAGAAAACTGTTTCTTTACTAGAAAACTAGCAATTGAAGATGTTGATTGACAGTGATTCAGAAGCTCTGAGCTGCTTTGGCTTTTCTTCCTTGGTCCTTCCATTATCTAGCAAATGAAACACAATAAGAACACAAGACAGAAAACAAAGTATTGGAGTGGGGCAGGAGAGGGAAGCTTTCTGTTAAATGTAAAGAACTATACAACCTTCAGCCTAAGAGAAAAAGAGAGAAGGAAGTATTGACACTTTCTTTTGAGCTAACTATAACAAACCGAATGGCAAATACTGAAAGAAGATAAAGCTTGAGAGCTCCTCTGTAGCAATAAACCCTTGAGAAAAATTAGTTTTTCAATGTGTATCTTTAATATTATACAGCAATACCTACCATGTTGTGATGTTTTAAAAGTGGAAAAAATCATTTCAGCAGTGTAGGTACTTCTTAAATCTTGGGCCTTGTATTCACACCAGGACTGAAATCCTATCCTGTTCCTGTCTTTAAGTAGTGCTTTTTTTTTTTTCTTTTTCTCCAATTTGGGCAAGTTATTTAACCTCCTCAAGTTTCACTTTCTTCAGTTATAAAATTATTAAAATGATTCATATGACATTGTGTTGTGAAGAAAAATGAAATCAAGTGCTTACTATAGTACTTGGTACATGATACATTATCATTACTATTTTTAGCAAGTTTACTGTGAATGTACAACTTTCCTTTTGTAGTCTAAGTCTTGAGAGAACTTTAGCACAATTTTCAAACCAAGTTTGACCTTCTTTGACCTCTCACATTTCACAACCTGTAAAATTTCCCTATTTTGACCAAGTTCACTGTTGTGACACCTAGCACCTATCAGTGATTCAGAGCAACTACTAGAATCACAGTTTTGTAATACAAGTCCAGCAGCATCATTACTATGGGGAAGGCATTTTCAGCACTGGAGATATTAAAAGAACAACAAAATCAAAGGAAAAAAAGGTTGTGCTGAAAATCATTTTATTGAGAAGGTAGACTCAATTGCTTTCTTTTTCCAAGTTCTAACTTTGATGATATATTCAATCAGTCTGGCACAACACCTACTGAACACCCAACTGTGTGCACCACCTGTGTTCTTAATGCTCATTTCAGGTTGTTTTCAACAGTCTACTTGATAGGAACTATTCACTAATTCCTGGATCGTTTAAGTGCGTCAGTCTTGGGAACACACACAATAGAGAGAATCCTGCAATTGACCTTAGCATTAGTCCTGATCTCTAATGCTCCAAGCAGGTTTGCAAAGAAAGTAAACACTGAATAAACAGAAAAATAAGGTGATAAAGTCCATTGCTTTATTTAAAAACAAAAACAATAAATGAATGTATATTGTTTACATAAATAAGACTGAAAGTATGAATTATATTAGAGACTTTTTATTCAACAATCATTCTTTAACTTACTGAATTTTACACTAGATTTGACCATTCATAAGTAAATCAGTACACAGTCCTAAATAGCTCCTTGTCAAAACTGAGCTGTAGTCTCTTCTATTTTCCTCTTGAATTCTATTTTCCCTGAACTCATGCAACTTCTATTAATGCCAACAAAATGAATAAACAGAGAATAGACTCCCATAGTGTTTGGCAGTTAAGTGCAATTTTAACAGTAAAATTTTTATCTTAACTTTAATAACTGGAATGTAATTTTTTTTTAATGAGAGTTACTTTGGGGCTATAC
Source organism: Balaenoptera ricei (assembly GCF_028023285.1). Lineage (NCBI taxonomy): Eukaryota > Metazoa > Chordata > Mammalia > Artiodactyla > Balaenopteridae > Balaenoptera > Balaenoptera ricei. The sequence goes on along the minus strand of NC_082639.1, from coordinate 64,493,602 downwards.
TTGAATCCTAATTCTAACTTCCTGTTAACTTCTAGTCAAATGTTCCTGTCAAATGTTTGATACATGCAATTAAAATATTCAAGATTTTAAAGCAATCATTCCTAGGGGAGGTATTTTCTCTTCTTTTGCCTCTTCTAAAGGAACTGTATGTGTCAAATTCACTGCCAATTGAGCATCACTTATGTATTCTAATATCCTAAGCTCAATTGATTTTTTAATTTTCCCTTACATTTTTTATCACCTGCCATGCCATACTGTAACTTAACATATCCTAATGAGTTCACAGTGCTTGCTGGTGCATGAATGAAGTTCCTAATTAAAATGAAGTCACTATATGAATATATTTCTAATAGTAAATTCTGTCCTTCATCATTAAAAATGGTAGTTTTGGGCACAAAGGTTACTTTCTTTCTTGTAGCATAATGAACTCTTTTCTTAGCCTTTACCTTTTATCCAGAAAAGTATGCAGTTTTGTGATCCAATTAAACTTCTCATGACCTCATCCTTTCAAGAAGATATCTGACATGTTCACAAATGGAAACTTATTAAAATGTAACATTTGAACACTTGGCCAAAGCCAAAATATTCAGATAGGTAGATACATTTCTTAAATTAATTCATTGGCTGAAATATAGGTAAAGGCCAAGAAAGTAGAAAGAAGGTAAAAAATTTGTTATGGATCATCTAGTTTCCAAAATTGATAATTTAGGTTTCAAATGGCTGGTTGTAACTTCTTGCGCAGTTCTTGATGGCTGCTGCTGATTTCCCCCCAAACAATAAAAACAGAAGAATCATCAATAAGATCTGTTCCCAAGATATATCTCCAAGAAATATCCAGAAACATATTTGTCCAGTATCTTCCAGATCAAATCTGCAAGCTAACAATATGAAGCATATTCATTCTTTCATTCATACAATAAACAATTATTGAGATACAGTGGCAGGGTAAGAATAATTAAGGATGATAAAACTGGTACAATAATAATTATTATATCATAGGGTTATTGTGAGGTTTAAATGGGTGAGATCCTGTAAGACTTTTATAAATACTAGCTGCTATAATAACTATTTTTACTAAAGCACTGATATTATTTTAACTTTTTTATTGTTTTGCTTTGCATTTAAGAAGGGGGATAGGAAAGTGAAAAGGAAGATGGAGGCAGTATGGGATAGGAGGGAAGAATAGAGGAAGGATAAAAGGGGGAGAGATAGTGAGAACAAGTGACGTACTAAGCTAGAGAGAAAGAGACAGAGACAGGGACAGAAAGAGTGTTTGAGATCAGGCTGCTTCAACGTTTTTTACAAGATATTCCTGTAAAACTATTACTTAGCTAGTTTTACCTAGACAAGCAAGAAAAGAAATAGAGAGGTAGACAGTCTTGGGACAATGTGAATTCTCTGCTTTTTGGTTTGAGGTCTTTTTGTTGTTGTTTTCTGTTTCATTGCTAATTAACACAATGCACTTATCAAACATACCAAATAATCCTTTCACTCAATTTTATTTTTTTTAAGATGGAATTTACTCCCTCAATACTCTACTTAGCACCTTGATAGAGAATTTCACTCTCCTTTGGTAAGGTCAGTCTGTGATGTTTCTGGAGCTATTTATTTTATAATAGCTAATTTTCATAATTGGTTATAGTTCTGAAAAAGTAGGTTTTTGGAAGATATTTCATTTGGAGCATAAGTATGGTGGACTGCAGCTGGGCCCAGAGGAACTTTTCAGGGATAAGCAGGAAGGTACATCTCAGAAAACCTCCTTCGTTTTTTTTCTTTTTCAATTCTTCTAAATATTGCAACTGCTTTCCCATGGAACAGAGCATCCTCTTGACTATTCTTATTTATTAAACCTAATCAATTTCAAAGTGAGATATTAGCATTATTGACCAAGGTATATCTACTCAATGCCAAAATGAGATTAAAAATGAGAAAAAATAGGGTTTTTCTGATTATGTTGAAAAGTCATAGCACTGAAAAATTATAACTTCTTTGGAATCTCTTCATAGACATATTACAGATTAAGCACATTAAAAGTAGGCTCGACAATGAAATCAGAAAAACATAGTTCTGAAATTTCTAAAGATTTAAAAACATTGAAACAAAATAATTTAATTGGAAGCCTTTTAAAAGTTGCACGTGGAGACCCATCATGTAAGTGGTTTTCAAAGATCATGTAAGGGTCCGTGTATCACCAAGGTGTGGGAGTGGGAGTGTAAAATGTATTCTTCCACTCCCACATGCAGGGACAGTTCTAGTACACAGGACATAGCAAACTTGTAGAGTGGCATGGGGTAGGTGAAAAGTTTTCAAAGATAATTCTTATCCATACTTCTTTCCCCTTCCTAGTTTGAGAACTAAGATCATGAAGATCATACATTTTGAAGTGAAGTACAGATGGGTGGAATCCCTGTACAACTGTACAAGTTGTGTAACCTGGCTCAAGCCAGCTTAATTTGATTAGCCTTATTTTCTTCAGGTATAAAATGGCAAGCGCAATACCTACTCCAGAAGGATGTGAACATAAACAATGACGATTAGTTTTTAGCTAACATTTTTGAGTGTATATCATGTGCCAGTCACCGAGCTCAAAGCACCTTACATATATACATTTACAATTACATGAGCTAATGCATATTAAAATACCTAGTAGCATGCCTGGCATATGGTAAGCACTAAGTTGTTAATTTGTTTTCCTTTCAAGTGCTATCCAAATAGCTATTACAAATACATACAAATATAAATAAAGCTAAGTAGACAAAGAAGCTGCCTTTAGTGAGCACATATACTAGTGGTTAGACAGACCTGTAAAATGAATAAAGACAACACCAGGCAGTAAGTGCTATTATACTGATAAACATAAACATCAGAGAGAGCAAAGAGGAGGAAATAACCACACAATGTACTCCAGTGTACCACTTCTGTCTTTCCTTCTTCTGCCTTCTCTATTTCCTCATTTTTTTCCAGTCTCTCCTCTATTATCTCAACAAATGTTCAAAATTATGAGTGAATTCAACTTTATTGTGGAAGATGAGGGAACATTCAATTTCCATTCCTCTTCTTTCCCATAGCAAGCTCTTTTTTCAAAGCTGCTATAAATTGGCATAAGCAAGATAATGGTTTAGTTCTTTTTGTCTTTTTTAAGTTTAGTATTTATATTGCTCTGTACTATATTGTGGGTGAAAGCTATACCAGGAGATTGTGTATTTGAGGTGACATAAGTCTTGCTTTATGATGTAGAAAATCTCTTTTAATGAATGGAATTAGTATCTACCATGAATGCTATAAAGAAACTTGTCAACAAATGAAAACAACCAAAAAAGCTGCAAAAAAATAAAAACCCAGGCAAATCTATGTTTACACTAGTGATCTATGACTCTAGTATTAAATGCTTCTTTTTAGGCACCTTATACAGTTTTCCTTTTATCTACATGTTTAGAGGAAGCCTGATGTCAAGCAGCATTACACAGTTGTCCTTCACAGAAGTATTTCTTACATCGCATACAGCATGAATAAAGATGAGAAAGAAAGATTCTAAGATTTAACACCTAAAATGTCCTAGATACTCGATTAAATGTGATCTCATACAATATTATGTTTAAACTTCCCAACTACTCTTAAAATTTTGGTGTGTAAGCCAATGAATAAGACAATTTATATTCTCAATACTCCATTCTTTTCTTTCCTTGTCATCCATCATTTTATTCTAGAGAAAAGAAAATCCTGAGAACTCTACCCTAGGCAGGATTGACTTTCTTTCCCACGATGCTATCTGCCTTGATGGAAGCAGACAAAGCAGAGTACTCCGGTTCTGTTTGTTTGTTTGTTTGCTCCCTTGACTCTCTGTAGACCATACTAGTTGCCTGCTTTCTGTTTTCATATTCCTCATCGCTTCACCCATACCACCTCAGACAGAGTTCTCAGTGCAACTTAGGTATCTTTCTAGAAGTGTAGTTTTCTAACTTTAGCTGAAGGATCATTTTTAGCATGCAAAAGTATTACCTGGGGAGCTTGTTAAAAATTCAGGTCTCTGGAAATCATCCCCAGAGATTCTAATTCATTTGATATGGGGTAGAATCATGGAATCTAAAATTTTTGCAAGAACTGCTGGCTATTTTACTGCAGGAGGTCCTTAGCCCTTGGAGAAACATGATTCTAGGCTGTGGGTAATCCTCTCCTCAGCCACATTATTATCACTTCTGGCTAATGGGACATTTGTGTAGGTTCTTTGATGGCTTCAGCACCAGGCTACCAGTCTTCGTCTCCTCAATATGCCCTACCATTATTCTCAGGGAATTTGCCATCAATTTTGATGAGCCTTCTAATACTCTAGTCTGAAAATTCTTCAAATCCCTCTTGATCACAATCTTTAAAAGTTATATTTCAGATTTTGGCACCATTTTGAACTGTTCTAGCATTTTACATTTTTATTTTTGAAAACATCCTCTTGACATAAAAACACTTTATCCTAACTTTCTCACTTCTTAACTTTGAATAAACTATTTGTTACTCCCACTTGGTAATAAAGTCTTCAGTCTTTCAAACTGCCCTTATTTACCCGATCAATCATGATAATAGAAACCTCCAGTTATTCAATGTTTACTGTGCATTAGGCCCTGTACTCAGCATTTGACATCATTTTTCAAATGTCCTGTAAGGTCATTATTATTAACCTCATTTTACAGATGAAAATGAGCCTCAAGGAGATTAAGTAATATACCCAAAGATACATTGCTTGTAAATAAAAGAAACTGGATTTAAAACTATGTTTGCAAAATCCTTATGCTGACTGACACAGCTTTCTTACTCAGCTTAGGTAAAATGGTCAAGACATTAAGTGTTCTTGCTACCAGTAGACTTTCCATGGAACTCATCCATTCTTGCCTATATATCTTTACTCAGCTATGCCTTTTATCTGGAATGCTTTACAAAACCAATGAATAAATCAAGACAACAAACCTTCTTTTTTTGTATTTGAAAGCCATCTTGTTTTTTCTTCCACTTAGCACTTGTCATAGGCTGTCTTCTGCGAGTTATTTATATATGCCTTTCCCTTCAACCAGATTGTGAAACTCTGGGAGCAAGAATCAGCGTGTAGTAGGAAGCTGGGGAGACCTTGCTAAAATTCACAGTTCCAGTGCTTACTGACCATATGACCTTGACAAGATCCAACGTCTCTGCTCCTTACTTTATTATCCACCAGGAGTAATATTATCTATCACACAGGGTCATGGTGAGGATTAAATAATGGTTTATATTTGATGTGTCTGGAATAACACCCTGAATATACCTGGCACAATAAATCCAGCTACAGTAGGACCTGCAGAAACAGCTGCTTGTTGTTGATGTGGTAAGAGAAAAAAGTACATTTCAAGCTTAATCCTTAAAAGGATATGTCTGTTTAAATTAGCCTTGACATATTTGCATAATACTTCCCAAATTTAAAAAATAACAACAAATACATGAGATTTTAACTTTATAAAGTTGAGGGAAATCTCCAATTTAATCACATTTCATTCAGCATATTTATCTGTCAATAAGAGCTAGAGGGTTTATGATTAAGTTCTACATTCATAGCTCTTTTCCAACAAAATTAATATGCATGTATAAATCTATTATACCAAAGTGCCAGTCACATCTCTACAGGACTTTCAAATGTTTTTCCATAAGAGAGCATATGATAATACTCGCAAAAGTCATCCCAGTGTATCTCATCATGAGTGTCAAAGCTGAGTTAATCATTTTGGGCTAAATAACAGGGAAAATTAACTACTTCCCAAACCACAAATTGAACACTTATGAAGGCCTTATTAACCCACTGACAAATTTTATATAAACTATATTATACATGGGTAACTTTATTTACCAGTTATGTGAGCTTTGTATGTTTACTATATCTGAAATTTCTTTTGAAAAATATGTCATGTGGTCATTGCTTTACACTTATTTTCCAAGTAAAATGGTTAGAGTTCTTTGTTATCAGTGCATTATATGAATAACGCAGCTGTAAGTGAGCATGGCTAATTGGCCTTCGTGGAACTTTTCCTCAGTCAGGCAGCTAAATTAAATTGACACCCCAAAATACGTTGTTTCTCAATGCCAAGATTCAATTTCTCCAAAAGGTTGCTTGTGTATATAAGGGCTCTGTCTCTCTTTTTTGAACATTTTGTGTCTTACAAGGTTGTGACAATATGCCAGATTATTTTTATCTTGTTATCATGGAACAAAACCCACTGAAAGCCTGAAGCCAATATTACACATTGGTATATGATTGTTCAGGGGCAGAATGATACACAGTTTCATTAACGGACAGCGTTTCAATGTCAAGAGACCGAAGGGTTTGTTAAAATTGGAGTTCTCTAGTAGTCCAAAAAGAAAAATGTGGCCAATATTCTACCACCATTTGGGAAGAGAAGTCTTACTGTTTGTTGCTGGCATGGCTCACGAGAATGATCTAATTCTAGAGAAGATTATTCAGATCAGCAACAGTTTGTATTCAAAGGCTAGCCTTTAGGTTCCTTTCTCTTTAAACTTTAGTGATGGGAACAGGCAAGGCATATTTTAAGGAGATAAGATATTTGCATTTTAGGGGCTATATGAACGGGCAGGAAGAGATAACCTTATATTCTAAGGTTAACATAGGCGGTTATATGGGTTGTGTTTTTAAACACAGATATAGCTAAAAACTAGATCAACAATGAAGACACTTATACAGAGAAATAATAACTCTTGACAACTTTACCCAAATATATGCCTTAGTTCTGTAAGTTCTTTTTCTTTGATCCGCAGGTCATCTTCTAATCTTTCTATTACAATAACATAAGATTCACTGACTTTCTTCTTCCATTCATCTAGTAAAGAAAAACAAAAGGGATTGATTCATAGCTCTGCTTTGCAAAATGTAGACACAGATCATAACATACAAGCGATTAAAACTCTGTTTTTTACTCTGAATTATACAATACTTAATTTAAATTACTGATTGTGAGTTTAAAATGCAGATGTTTATATTTAAAATGCAATCATATTGAATCGCAGTAATTAAGAACCCATTTGATATTGGATAATATATTTACATAGAAGAATATATTTGACTTATTTAATTTGATTTTATTGCATTATAATTATAGCAATCTCTAGTTGCTAGACAAGAGTTTTTAGGTTTTAAATACTAGATACTTACGATGTAATCCTAAAATCCCTATACTCAACAGTATTCCAAATTTTTTTCTATAACATTATACCTAGGAACTAGTAGAAACAGAAAATTATAAGAAATTTTCTGTTTTTTTCTAAAGATCTTTGAGAAAAGTAATTTGAGTTCAGATAATCTTCTTAACACTTTCATATAATATGTTGTCTTATCCTCTTGTAAAAATTAGCAGATACTCCAGTGAAATGTTAACTATATAGAAAAACTATTGAACTATATTACATTTAAAGATGTAAGAATAATTACCAGTACAAGTTTGGGTTGGTCTGGATTTATAATTTCCCATTTGTTAGAAGATTCTTCTTTTCCCCAGTGCAGTTCCTCAGGTTGCAAGATTCCAAGTTCAAGTGCAGTGGCAGTCCAGTTGAAAAATACTTTGATAGTCTGGCTAAAAATAAGCTGACCGCCAAATGGAATGTCATACAACAACGACAAAGAACAAAATAGTTTGTGCTTTCCAGGGTGAAATCATGAAGGGAATTAATCAGTCTGTTTAAAAGAGCTGTATCAAAGATAAATAGTAAATGCTTCCATAAGATTATTTGCCTTCATCAATTGATTATCTACCCGTATATACCTTGATCGGCATTTCTTTAATCTAGAAAATGATTCAGTTACATCTGAGGTTCACAAAGAGCCATTAAAACTACCTAGATCTTTCAGGATCATTTTCTCCTAAGCCAAAGTAATGGCAGTTGGAAAAGAGTGACTGGTGATAGAATTTGTCTCTATAGTATATATATAATGGAAACCCACATCTTATGGCATGCTACTAATAGAAATGAATGTAAATTTGGCCTAGAGTAGAGCTATAAAATTATTTTTGTAGGAAGAAATTCTCAACATAGACCATGATTAATTTACAGCACTTGTTGATTATATTGACCATAAGAGTCATAGATAAGAATATGACACTGAGTTCTACAAATAGCAATTCATAAAATAACAAGAACAATAATATCACAAATAATAAGATGGAATGCTTACAGTGTGCCAGACACTAGTCTAAATGCTTTATATACATTTTGTCATTTATACCTCATACAATCCTGCAAGGTATATATTATTCTCAGGTTATAGATGAGAAAAATCCATATTTGCTAGCAGGTGGAGGAATCTGGAATCAATTCTAAATCTATATGACTCTAAAGTCCAAGTTAGATATTATTATTGATGCCTCCCATAATTCCTCTTTAATTCACCTTCCATTTACTTCATGGGGGCATTTCTCTTTGTACGTGCATATTTCTATTGATATAAATGAACTCAGGGTAAGATGGAGAATAAATGGAAAACCCGGAAAGAAAAGTTATCTAATTTTTAACTACATATTTCTTTTGGATAATGTAATTATACCTAGAATATATACATTTCAATCTTGAAATTCATCTCCAGAGGCTATAGTTTCAATGTAATAGGTATGAATTTTATATTCATTATAGTTGAATGTTCAAACAACTGTTTCCTTTTGAAGCAAATGCTTAGACAAATTTATTATTCCCCACAACTTTTTCTCAGCAAAAGCAATTTAAGTTCCAGATGGACGGTCTTCATACTGATCAGATATAGTTGGAGAAGCAGGGATCTGGGGTTATGGACATCTCTGTCCTCCCCTGGATATAACTTTCCTTATCCCTCCTCCTCAGTATATGCTGCCATGGCCGTTGATGTCTGTTACACTGTGGTGGCCTTTGGTTACTTGATCCATGCACTCTGCATTTTCCTTGTTTGAAGGCCAGACATCTTCGGTTACACCAGCTTTCTCTCAGCACTTGTGTGACCCCCATCCCTTCAGGTCAGAAGGGCTTTGCTTTCCCCAGACATGCTGCCCTCAGGCGAATCAGCCTAGGCACCTGACTTCCTAAATGCTTGGTACTGGAGACCAAGCATTCAGTACAGTCCTAAAGACCAAACTGGATAGTCTTCTTTAAGAGGCTTGCAATCTCCCAGGGCTATACCTTGGGAAGTAATGCACAAGCTTCCTTCTCTCAGATTTCCATGGTTTTCATACCTTGAATCCAGAGGGACAGGGATGGGAGCCAGGGCTCTTGACCTTCTTGAGGACATCTAAATCTGTCTATTTTTGCCGATTTTCTTTCTTATTTCTCTCTTCACTACTTCCAATCTTATACCTGTGTGTGTGTGTGTGTGTGTGTGTGTGTGTGTGTGTGTGTGTGTGCGCGTTTGTGTGTTGCCTCTACCGATGAAAGAAAAGCTAGTTCTTATATCATCTTATGTTGTCTTTCCAATTTCCTCTTTGGTACATAAATTTAATGCACTGATTTTTAGAACTTTTCCTTTTAATTTTTGAAAATATTTTTGTTCTCTCAGAAAGGCTGGCTCTTACAAATGAGAGCTTAGACTTTCAAAGCTACAATTTTTGCTGAGTCTGAAAATCCAATCAGCAACTCAATTGAATTTTTCTATACCCTGAGGCAATAAATTTTGCTAAAGAATGGTGAAAATGATAATCTCAATACCTAAAATATTAAATGTTATTGAATTTCCTACTTCCAAAGGAACACTATCTATTAGCCCTTTTATGACTGTGAGTCTAGGTCATGGATTGAGGGCAATGGAGATGCCTTCAGGGCAGTGAAGAAAAGGCTGGAATAAGTAAATGATCCAGGATAACAATCCTGCTTTTCTTTCCTAAAGAATCCTGGAGGGCATCCACATGGAAGCAGAAAATATTTTCTCCACTTCTCTGTACATTTCTATAAAAATTCTTTTTACCATGGATTGATAACATGCTCTAAATTGAATACTACTCTACCAGTTCTGAGATTTCCAGAAGTGCAGAATGTCATATATTATCAAAAACACAACCTAATTACAAAAATGGTCACCTTCTCAAACTTTAGTGAGAGTAGACACTATCTGAGGAGCTTTGTAAAAAAAAAATAGAAACCGGGGCTCCATACCCAGAAATTCTGATTCAGTAGATCAGGAGTAGGACCTAGAATATGAATTTTAACAGGCACCCCTAGTGATTCTAACGTAGATGCTACTTGTAGCTTACTTCAAGGAGCACTATTTTAAAATGGCTTAAAGTGAGATGCATACTCACTGGAAGGTTTTTGAGCCTTTGAATTCCACGTAAGAGAAAAGAGGAGAGAAAACTGAAATAAAGAGAAAAATAAGATTGTTTCACATTCTCAATGGGTTCTATCCTATGGTAATCAGTGAGGAAATAGATGATTTGGCTGTGCATATATAGTGTCATATTGTAAAGCTGAATCACAAAAGTGGAAGCAACCAAGATGCCTTTTCACAGGTGAATAGATAAACGAACGTGCATGTACATTCATACAGTGGAAATTTATTCAGCAATAAAAGAAAGGAGGTACCAAGCCAAGAAAAATCATGGAAGAACCTTAAATGAATATTGCTAATTGAAAGAGCCAGTCAGATAAGGCTGTATACTATATGATTCTAACTACACGACATTTTGGGAAAGGCAAAACTTTGGAGACAGTGAAAAGATGAGTGGTTGTGGGGGGAGCAGGGAAAACGGGAGGAAGGAATAGGTGGAGCACAGGAAATCTTCAGGGTCATGAAATTCTCCTGTATGATATTCTAAGGGTGGATATATGCCATTATACATTTGGAAGAAACCACAGAACTGTAAAACACGAATATAAACTATGGACTTTAGCTAAAAATAATGTATCAATATTGGCTCATCGATGGTAACAAATGTACCAAACCAACTTAAGATGTTAATAATAGGGGAAACTGTGGGGGGCTGGGAGGGGGGAAGGGAAGGAGTATGGAAACTCTGTACTTTCTGCTCCGTTTTTCTGTAAATCTAAAAACTGTTTTAACAAAAAGGTTTATTAATTTTTTTTAATTAAGGAAAATATAAAACAATAAATAAATAAGACCAAAAAAACAGTAATTCTTTAACAAGACCATTTGAGTTTTTCCAGGAATGTTTGTTTATAACTTATGAGGAAAAGCCTTCTCTAAGGAATACATAACTAATAGCATTCCTTTATCTTTTACACTTGCTTGTGTTTTTTTTTTTTTTTTTTCAGTCAGAATGTCAGGGTAGATTTAGTAAATACCTTATTTCTTCAGCTATTCCTTTTTGACCAACCTTTGTGTTCTACTGAATTGCCTAAATCTAATGTTAATGCCTTCATCTTTTCAACTGATTTATCAGAACACTTCAGCACATACATAGATATGTTCTAATACGCCTTCAATAAGCCTATGTACATTCTTTTTGAATTTCTTTAGTTTTGGTTATATGATTTACTTATCCCAATCTACACTTGTGCATCTGCTATTTATATTTTATACTAGTCTCTTCATGAATATTTAAAAGGATGCGTTTAAGATGAAAAATACAAATTTGACCTTGACACTTCTCCTACCTTTATGATTCTAACAGAGAAATTATAAAGAACATGTATTCCATGAAATCAAACGGATACACTTAGAACAATTATTATCACATTTAGGATGGTGAATTCATTTACACCTAAAAGCTAGATCATTCTTCCACTGTATATGAGTTCTTGTTAAGATGTGCCCAAGCTTTAGGAAAGTTTAAATTTTTGATGTGTTGCATCTGGTTGACAAGCAATTAAAAGAATCATTGCTTTAAACACAGTAAGCCAGGATCCCCACTCTTACCAGTAATTAGAATTACTAATTGGTATATATTTAGGTTTTTTCCTTCTTTTAGTAAACATTAAATTACTCATATTGAAACAAAGTTATCTAAAAGAAAAATTGAGTACTAAGATGTCTATACCTATTCAATTAAAATCATTCTTTAATTTCTTTCTAAACAATGTATTTTTGCATTAGACAAGCATAATTTGTAAGATTCTTATTTGTCAAACAAATTTCCTTTCTTTTCCACTAGCGTATCTAAATTTATGGTATGTTGGATGGAACTGTAAATCACCATTATGAATCTGAACATTGTTGAGGTAATATTCAGATTAATCCTCAAAAATGAATAGGACTTGTTATATAATATTGAAAGTAACTATTATATAATAATGAAAGTAAATGTGAAAAAATCAATAGCATAGTCATTTAAACAGGTGTTCTCAATATCTCTAACTGTAAGAGTATATTAAAGAAAGAAAAAATATTACTCTTTTTGTTTCCAATATACTACAACTGAAAATGAAAAGATGTTAATCTTTCTTGTGCCTTCCTCTGTTGCTGGGTGAACATGAAGTAAAGTTTATTAAAGAATCTAAATTAAACAGTAATATCTCTGTCATTGGCTAAAACTTTCTTTCCCAAATTGATAGGATTTCTTTCAATTGTCAGCTTAGCTCTTTATTCGTTGATTGATTCATTATTCATTCAATAAGCATGCACTGTACCAAGCACTCCAAAGAGCTCACGGGGCCAGGGATAGACATGTAAATAGGCAATTGTAATAAAGCATCTGTATTATGATAGAGACATACATGACTCGTAATGAGAAGATACATTTAATAAAGCCTACCTTTCAATTGGAAAATATTTCTTTGAGGCATTGAAACCATCAGAACAATCTAAACTTCATGACTCAGGCCACTTCCATTCCTTCTTCATCCTTTTCCTCCTCCTAAGAGTCAGCTGGCCTGCTAAGGAAATAACACTGTGTTGTAATTATAGTTCAATTAATAACTAATTACTGTCTTTGGGCAAATACCTTATTTCCATGTCTTGAGGTTTGTCATTTACAAACAAAGGAAAAAAAGGTGGAGAAGGGAAAAAAATTAGTTCTACTTAATTTTTTCTTTTTACTTATCAATTAGCCACTTGTGGCTGTTCCTCAAAGTGAAAGCTAATTTGATGCAGGTAGGACAAATTACTTAAAGTTTCAAAAATGGATCTATATAACATGTGGTTGTTAGAGGGCTTGTTGAGTGATTCTATATGAACAGTTCTTTGCTTAGTCCCTCCAAGCAGAAACGATCTCGGTAAGTAGTCTGTGTAAGCATAGTTATCATTATTTTTGTTACATCTCCTCCTATGTCTTCTTAGTGGAAGAATAGTGATAATGGTTATCATGTTATACACTTTCATGCCCCCCTTCTTCCCATTTGATATCATGTCAATGTCAGAAATGGCATCAGCCTTTGGCATGTACTCAAAAGTTCTTGATTTCCCTTCAGTTTACATTGTCCAGCTCAGTATACCACCAATCAGAACTGACAATGACTGAATAGCAAAATGTATTCTATCCATGTTATACTATAATTGTGGAACTGAGTTGGCTCCCTTCACAGCTGAAATTTTATAACATATAATCTTGAATGTCCTGAATATAAATTAAAAGGAGTGCTATGGTTAAATTAGTGTAAAGTTGTTGGGGGTACAAAAAAGTCAATTTTTACCCACAGCTTCATTAACAGATCAATACTTTTGGTTGGGTGAAAGTATTTGGTTGGGACAGTTTATAGGTCCACACAATATCTGATTTCTTCTTGCAGGGGCTATTGTCTCTGAAGCCAGTTATTAGGGGACTTGTTATAGCAAGTAATGTTTCAGAATATCCTTAATACCAGGCAGACTTTTGATAATAAACCCAAGCGCTTCCAATTTTATATAGTCAATATATGCCCTAATATATTTACATCTAATTTTATTGGCATCCAAATAATATATCCTTCCTGTTCAGAATTCAAGTTTAATAATCTAAGTACATATAAAAAATTTATGTTTTCAATTAGAATTTGTGAACAAGTTACTTATGTTTTCTTCACAATTTTACCCCCTTCTTTAACATGGATTATCAAGAGTAGACTATAATTGTTGTGAACTTCAAGACAATTTGTTTTAATGTAAAGCCATATTTAGAAGTTAACACTGCATTTGAAGTGTGTATTGTACTTTCCCAGTTTGGTAACCTGGAGAGTGACTGCCTTTACTATTCCTGCCCGTGTCTCCCATGAAAAGTAGTATTCCTACTTCAGGACTCAGTTTAGGTGTCAGCACCTTGGAGGGGTGTTTACAACTTCATAAACTATTTATGCCACCTTCTTCTTGCTGTATCTAGACTCTGCTTTGTCTCTGGAACCCATAATTGTGGCCACTTGAGCTTCATACTAATGTGGGGAAGGGAGATGTGAATTAGTAGATTTATCTCAGTCTAAAAACTTTTAAAAATTATCAGCCATACTAGTGATGCTTTCTCTGAATTACAGAGTGGTAGAAACTATTAGAAGCACCTCCATCCTGCCCGAGGATCCCCGTTGTTACCATAATACAAACCTTACTTTTTAAGATCACAATCTCCCCTGAGATCTAAAGCAAATAATGCAACTTGGGTGTCTCACATGGCTAGGTATGTTAAGCCATGGTGGAATATACTAGACTTAAATTCCAAGTCTTAATTCTAATTGTTTAAGTTGGCTTACTACGTAATAACATTTCCTAATTGTTGCCCAGAGTTTTCTGAGTTGAGGTCTAGGTCTGATTACACAAACAGTTAACTTAAAATTGTCCCCATATTTTCCTTCTTCATATGTGCAGCCATGGAAAAAATGATGGAGGCTTTGGTGAAGGGCTATGAAGGATTTGGAACTTGTGAGGGCTTAGGTATATCAGAGTGAGAGATGAATGTTTGTCATCAATTGGGGTTTAACAAATTAATTCTATGGTCATCTTTCTGAAACTTTCACTTCTCATAATGCTGAAAGGCATCCATTTCATTTAGCTACATAATGGTTAACCTATTAACTAATCACAATAGTTATCTATGGATCCTCTAAACACCACATTTCCTCTCTTTGAACTATTCCATAATTCTCATTTTTTCTATTGAATCTGGACATGTACTAATTCACAAAATCATCTTAAGATGATCTATCAGGGCAGCATCCTTTGACGTTATTAAGGATGGTTCTTATACTTGTTCCTTTTTGATGGTCAAACATATTTATATTTGGCAAGTATGCACTACAATTATATATGTGTGTGCATACAGATTATATATACATAAATATGCATACATTATATACATATACAGTGTGTATATATATATATATATATATTTTTATACTTTTTACAAGAGCAACAATAAAACAAACTGACATTGTAAAGTCCTACTCTGAGTTAAGCCTATATGAGGGCAACACTTACTTCTATTAAAGCACCCATTACGGAAGATAGAATTAATGCATTCATCTCTCCTGTTAGGCTGTGAGCGACTTAAGAGCAGAAATTATGTCTTACTCATTTTTGCATTCCCAACAGCCTAGAACAGTGCCTGATGGATATAGATATAAATTTAATTGTTTTGGATTGAATTGAATTGAACTAAACTGAATCAAACTGAATTGGATTGAACCAGTTGAACTGAGTAGAATCAATCCCTTCAGTAAGGGAAATATTACTGAATATTTCCCTTCTCAGTTCTGGAACAGAGGTAAAGTGAATACAGATGAAGCCATCATCAATTCTGTAGACAAAATACTGCAGCATTTTGAAATTCCATGCAAAGATAAATAATTTTTAATCCCTTTATTTTCCTCATCTTCCCTTTAAAAATTTATCTATATCTTAAGAGGTTTTTGCATTACTTGGAGTTACTAGCATTAATCACTTATACAAGATATATGATGCTCCAGCAATAGTTTACAAATCAGACTTCAGGGAGATTTTTTAAACACTACAATTACCAGGACCTATTCATGATCAACTAAATCAGAATCCATTGGGGTTAGGCCCTTGAATTAGAAAAAATCAAAACTCCAAAAGTGATTTGGACACAGCTTGCCCATAAAATAAGTATACAGCAGGGTCCTTGCCTATATATATGCCTGCTGAATATAAGCTAATTTTACATGCCTGCTGAATATAACCTAATTTTATATTCAAAAGTATCACTTACCCTACAAAGTAGCTTTTGATGAGTGTCAATGAATGATGCAAAAAAACCAAAACCAAAACAAAACAAAACAAAACAGCATGTTATATAATTTAAGAAGAGGAAAGGACTGGCTAAAGAAAGCTTTTTGAACATAGCATTACTTAAATAGGTCTTACTTCTTGTGGGATTTTAAAAATCTTGGAACAGAAATAACTAAGCTTGAGCATATGATAAATTGAGAGCTTGGACACAATTTAAATCATTATATCGTTAGAGAGTTCAGAGAAATTATTAAGATGACATTCATTAAAATCCCTATTATTGCTCTATACAGTAAAACAAACTAAACAAAACTGATGGGATCAAAGTAATTTAAACTTAATTTTGATTTTTTTGAGACTAAACAATTGATGAGATTAAGTTGGGCAAAGTCATAAATATCACATAACAGTACATAAAGTGGTAGCAATGGTGGAAAATAGGAACAGGAATGATAATAAGAGTTTCAAAAGGAAAAAAAAGTCAAACCAGGAGGGCTTAGAAAAATAAGAAAACCTTAATTATCAGAGGAGAGAAGCACCTGGGGAGTAGCATAAGCCAGTGTCCATCAGTGAGAGGACTATGCAAACTGCATATGAATTCCTGGTACATTACGGCAAGAAACATTGAGGAAACTGAGTGGTGTAAAGAGAGACATCATTTCGTAGAGAGGATAATAAAAATTTTGCTTGTTGTAAGTCTCTTGAGATTACATTTGAAATGTAGTGTTCAATGCTGGACACCTACCTCATTATCATGAAAGAAAGAACAATCAAAGAAAGAAAACTTTTCTTGGAAATGCAGAAATGGGTTATGAAATATATTGGTTCTGGCTAAAGACAGTAATTGTACATATTCTCTAAATGCTCCTTTAACAATTCTATTAAATTTTCCTAGATATCATAATTGAATGGGCTGCACATTTTTATCCATTTAGAAGGTGTTTTGTTTTAAATTTAAGTTTGCAAAAGGCTTTCTAGTAAGTTCTATCAAACCATTACAAACTTACATTGCCCAGTGGCCTTTGGTGTTCATATATCTTAACTTATGGCTTAATGCAGATCACAGGGAGTTAATGGTAAGCTAGGAACCAATCTAAAACACTGTTCAATTTTTATACTTTGCTCTACGTTGAGCTTTCTGCTTAACTAGAAGATTTTATTCTATTTTGACTCACTGGAAAACTTTGAAGATGGTTTCATTGCTTTTGCTAATATCTGATTATGGGCTATAAAATATGTATTTATGTAAGTATTTTGGTTATTACTGATGTTATTTTTCTACTGTGTAGCTTTCTACTATGTATCTTACTACAGAAACACATTCTTTCTGCTCTTTAAATCAGATTGATATAATAACATTATATGTGGTATCATTTATATATTAATAAAAGTCACCTGCATACTGAATTTTTAGTTCAGCACAGATGATGATAAAATCTTACAAAGACAAAAGGTAGCTCTTCATGCCTAAACAAAAACATTCCCCAGAAATATGTGTTTAAAGAGAATATAAATACAGGATTAAACACTAAAGTGTTGAGATCAATCAGCTTTTTGTTTTTTCAGGTTCAAAGTAAATAAGCCTCTGTGAAATATTATATTATGTTAACCTGCTTGTGAACTTTCTTTTTCCCTGCTTTTTCTTGGTTCAGTTCTACACAGTTCAGCATGTACTACTTATGGTTAAGCAAACTTATCACATGAATCACCACTTTCCCTTAATTTATAGTTTTACTAGGAAGTGATCTGTGGGGATACACTGGATTTTTTTTTTTAATTCCCCATTTCTTACTGTTCAACAGAGTCTAGTGTCAACTTTGTCACTTGGTAGTCAAATACTAGAACGATTACCCTCACCCATCACACACACTACTACTAGTACTAGTACTACTATTACTACTACTACTACTACCACCACTGCTACAACTACATCACTTCCTCCCTTCTTCTCTGAAAAAGACTATCAATCTTATTTTTGGTCAGCATTAATTTCTAATAAGGTACCTAGACATTTTTATAAAAGACCCTAAGTTAACCTAAAGTGTAGACATTTCCCCAAGCCACTCATTCTCACACATTACACTTCAGACTGGGCCTCTTTTAGACCCTCCTATGACCAGGCACTCTTTCCTCCCAATCTTCACAAACACTGTTTTCACTGCTAATATACATTCCCTTGCTCATTCTCCCTCCTCCTACCCGCCACAAGAACAATCAAAGAAATAGAAACAGGCCAATCTTATTCTCCTCTTAGGTCTCAGTATAAATGTCACTTCCCCTGAGAGGCCTTTCCTGATCATGTAGTTTTGTTAGTCCCTTATCCTGGAAGCTCCCATAACATCCTGTAGTTTGCTTACCATAGCTCTAATCACAAGTTACTGCAATGGCTTTTTTTCCCCTGTCTTATCATTTGCTAGACTGGAAAACCCTGAGAGCAAGGAAAAATAGCCCTAGTGTGTAGCAAAGGCCCTGACACATAGTTAACATTCAATATACGTTTGATAATTTGAAGTCAGAGAGGGCATAACAGTGGTCTATATTATTTATCTGTTTGAAACTATAATCTTATTTTTGAAGGAACTATGTAGATTCATTTCCTACTACAAAGCACATACATTGAACATGGCTTTTGTCTGCTTAGGCATTCCCTGACTTCCTCTGTAAAACAGTTAGTTTATCATCTCTATAACAGGCATTATGCTAGGTGCT
The DNA here is from genome assembly GCF_028023285.1 of Balaenoptera ricei. Classification (NCBI taxonomy): domain Eukaryota; kingdom Metazoa; phylum Chordata; class Mammalia; order Artiodactyla; family Balaenopteridae; genus Balaenoptera; species Balaenoptera ricei. The sequence goes on along the minus strand of NC_082639.1, from coordinate 64,474,809 downwards.
GGGCTGTCTACCTCATTATATGGTTTCTTTAATATGGACTAAAAGGGATGAGGTTCTAGATGTTTACCTTATCCCATTTTTTCCTTTTTATCCCTTCCTAAATTTAGCATTTCCATGATCATTACAGTCCATGACCATGACATCCATTACAAAAATATACTATCTACTGGTGCCATCCCCTCCACTAATATACCATGCCCTCTACTATTAAAAATATACCATCACTAGGGAAAATATTGAATAATAAGTCAATTAAAGAATTATAATTTATGCTTCATATAAATGAGAATAGATGACTGATTTTTAAATTCTAAACAAAATATAAAATAATCACAAAAATGATGAAGAAATAAAAATAATAACAGAGTATTTACAGACTATTTTAGAGAAAAGCTTGAACTAAGAAATATAAATGGAAAATGGAGGATGTTTTTGCCTTGAGGAATTTGCTAAAAACACACATTTGGTCTTAGGTTCCAAATAATCAGAGGGTGGCCCAGGGCTCCCACATGTTGGAAATTCTTAGAGGGGATTTTTGATATATTAAGCTGGAACTCCCCCCAAAATATGCCTTCAGATTAAGGATCAACTAGAAGTACATCTGTCATACTATACTCCAGACCAAAAGAATTGTGGAAAGGCTGCTTTGGCATTGAGCAAAACAGGATAAATTAAAAAGAAAGTAAAATAAGGTCCCTGAGAAATTATGGCCCTAAATGCGCTCAGTATGGATATGTCCCGTGGATGTGCACAGCCTGGTGGGCTAGAGAACCTCAGCTGAACATAGTTTAAGATTGTTACCAATTGGTAACGCCTCTCCAGTCTCCTGACAGAAGCAAATGCAAAGCCCCAGGAGCAGGGTCCATTCATCTTGGGCCATGGGGAATTTCTACAGATACTTTACCAAGGACAATGAGCAGCAAACAAAATTAATCTAACATACAGGAAAGCATGGCAACGTGAGCTGAAAAACAAGAATCAGAAGCAGATCCCCACTGACTTCAGCTAGTGGAATTATCAAATACAGTTTATAAAACAACTGTGCTTGCTTACCATATTTAAAGGAAAAAAGAAAGGGTAAGCACAAGAGAGATGACAATGATAAACATATCTCTAGAGAAGAGGAAACTCTAAAAAGGGAAAAGCAGACTTCAATGAAAAGGAAATCCTATGAAGTAAAAAAAAAAAAAAAATCAGAAATTTTTCATCTCATTTTTTCCCAAATATGGTCAAGAAACCAACTAAATTATGTTTTCATTTTAAATTCACATCTGGAATTTCAAACCGAAAAGAAAAAAATATACACCCTCTAAAAAATATTGATCAACTTAATAAAAAATGGTTAACAATTTTATTGTGTTATACATTTGAATTTTTAGAGCCCCAAATTATTATTAAAAGATCTTTGTAAAGTTTAACTCTCTCCTTTACCTAATGTTAGCCATTATTGCTGAAACTCCCTTATTTCAGATTCCTGATATTTCAAAGACCACTGGGAAGTAACTATATTTATTTTGCTCTTAGTAATTCTTAAACACACATGGACTCAAAGCTCAACCCAAAATATGGTAAGCACTGGACACCTGTTATTCCTTGATTCCTGTCTGAAACAAAATTATTAGGAGTCCCTGCTATGATGATGGTGTATTCTGGGCACTTCTTGGAATAAATAATGTACAGAATCATTCAAATGCATATTCAGTGGGAAGCCATCTGGCTCCGTGTGAATTTATGAATATTTTAGCTTGCTCAGCTAGTCAAAAGTAAAATCTGGCACTTGGGATTATCATGTAGATTTGTGACATATATTATAAAAAATTTGCTTCTATAAATCAATGATTGACATATCTACTAAAGCATAGTTTCTTTCTTTCATCATTGATTGAGTCCACTTAAACTATGTATAATATGGTATGCTTAGTTTTGAAGTCATCATAATGCAACTTGAATTACAACATGCAATGCTTTATTAAAATAGTTGCATATAAAAAGAGAATCTCGGCATTGGGTTGGACTTTATAGGTTACTGTAGGGGACACTGTGACGTGGCACCCACATTTTTTCTTCAATGAGGGCTTATTACCTTATTACTTTAGCTACCAGGAGTGCTGTCAGTAGATACGTTTCAGCTGTCAGCCCCATTCACAGACTGCCTCAGCCACAGAGAGCTATCTTGCCCAAGATACTCCTTCCCAAGATGGCCATATCCAGTGATGATTGATTTGTGCTATAAATTGTGGCCACTCTGGTCCAACTCAGGACAGCACTAAAGTGCCATTCTGGCACCAGAACTCCTCATGAGATTAGCCAATCAAGACTGTCATTGGGCCTGCATCACAGCTTGACTTCTCCCTTCTTCTCAATCCTGCTTCTGTTCCCTTCCTTGAACAATTATTAGTCTCAAGAGCACTTATTAAGAAATGTACAGCACTCTAAACTCCATTTCAGACCCTGCTTTCCAGGACACTCAACCAGCAGCCATTATCTAATCCTACCTCTTACCTAAAACAAGTACTTCTTGGGAAAACTCTTGTGTAAATTGTCTCCCAATCACTTTGCTTCAATACTTCTGGCATTAGGAAGCTTAGTACCTCATAAGACAATTCACTCTATTATTGAGCAAAGTTATTTCTGATATTGTATAAACACTTTCTTCCTTGTAACATCTGAAACAATATGAAACCAACTTCATCATCCTACTGATTTAATCATTAATGGATTAAATGGCATTCTTATGAATGCTCACAATTTATAGGAGAATTACATTTTTAACATCTTTGAGAATTGTACTTTCATAATTACAAATATAGGTTTGAGAGTTGATAGCACACAGATGATATGAGAATGAATGATATCCCAAAGGAGTAAATGTGGGTAGAGAAACCTAAACACAAAGACCTGTGACCTTCCAGTGATATGAGGTAAGAATGATGATGAGGAACAAGTTAAGGAGATTTCAAAAGAGGGATGAATGAGTTAGGAAAAGAACGAGTAGTGTGGGGTTCCTTGAAGCCAAATGAGGAATGCATTTCAAAGAAGGAGTGATTACTTGAGACAAATGCTGCTGAACTGGATTGAAGATGAGAACTAGATAGAATACTGAATTGTTTTTCTTCCAGTTTTATTGAGGCATAATGGACCTACATCACTGTATAACTTTAAGGTGGACAGCATAATGATTTGACTTAAATATATCATGAAATGATGATTACAGTAAGTTTAGTAAACATCCATCATTTCATATAGATACAAAAAAAACGGGAAAAGTATTCTTCCTTCTGATGAGAGCTCAGTATTTACTATCTTAAAACTTTCATATATAACATATAGAGTGTTAATTATATTATTCATGTGGTATATCACATCCCTAGTACTTATTTATAATTGAAAGTTTGTACTTTTTGACCACCATCATCCTATTCCCTCTCCCCCCACCTCTTGCCCTTGGTGATCACAGATCTGATCTCTTTTCCTATCAGCTTGTTTGTTTGCTTCTTTTTTCAAGTATTATGGACTTTTAACACTATGTTAGTTCCTGGTGTACAATATAGAGATTCAATATTTCTATACATTACAAAATGATGAACACAATAATAAGTCTAGTTACTATCTGTTGCAAAGATATTACTGGATTTATCAAAACAGAGAGCCCCGGAAATCCTCAGAGGAGCAAGTTCAGTGGAGTAGAAGTAAAGACATAAAGACTGAACTAGGTTGGAGAGTGAATGGAATAAAAGATATTGCAGAATGGAAGTTCAGATAATTTATTCTAGGAATTTTAGTGTTAAGGGAGCAGAGAAATGAAGTAATAGCTGAAGGAAGTGGAGTCAAGAAAGAATTCTGTTTTTTTAATTAGAAAAATAACAATATATTTATGTACTGATGAGAATGACCCAGTAGAGAGGGAAAACTGTTGACAAAAGAGAGAATTGTTGGAGTAGTATCCCTGTTCAAAAGAATGTAAAATTACAAAGAAAATCACATTTTAATGATCTTATTGCTAAATGATGGTGAGTTAGAAAACTCAAAATACTGTATATGTTCATTTGCGGATAGGCAACTTCAGGAATAATATACTATATTCCTAGAACCCATTTCAGAAGTTGTATCTTCTTTGGAGTCACTAGACTACTGCAGCAAAGACACAGACAAGATTACAGAGTCTTACAGGGCATTCTGATTTCATGAGAGTAGAAAATAAAATGCTTCAAGCTCAGTTGGTAAGAGTAAGATATATTAGTTTTTATAGACAAAAATTCTCTTTATACAATACTATTCATAGAATCCTTTAAGTTCAGCCTCCTCCCATAATCACAGTAAATCATCAACCAAAAATATGTAGCAGAGGCTATTACTTAGAAAAGGGTTATAGTAAGGACATGTGCCCAGTCAGTCAGTTAATAACAGGCACACATTTTGGCTGCACTAGTTTACCTTATGCTCAACTTTCAAAGTTAAAGAAAGCACCTTTATAACAGGGGGAAATGTCTATTTATATCTGTAAAGCCTTCTAATGAAAGTGTATCTTGGTAATGAAAAGCCCTCAGGTTCTGTTAAGTACCCTGATGTGTCTGAATATGTGCAGATCAGCCTAGTGTTTGGAATATGGTCTGGAGAGAGCAGAACTGGGCAACCTATTAGAATGAGAAGGATTAAACTTCCCAGAGATAATCTACGTGATTTATGTACATATATAGTGAGGGGAAAGGGATTTTTCAGGGAACAAAAAAATCTACTTTTTCTACTAAACTCATGGCAAATACTTATTTTGTATTTAAACACCAGCAGTTGTAACAAGTAAAAATAGAATTCTACACTTTCTCCCTCCCTTCTCATAGACTAGCTTCCACAGACGGTTTCTGATTTGACTGGATAATGGTTAATTAGAAACTCTATTAACTTTAACCAGTTATAATGAATGATGATCTTTATTATTAAATTTCATTAAAAATTGATCTCACTGATACATAAGCAGTGAATTTCATAAGTTAATTTATGATCCTGTCAGTGCACCTGTACATTTAAAACTGTACTTGGACCACTTGCTATACTCACAATTATTTCTTTGTGTAGTAAAAGTTTTCTAGTTCTAGACTTTATTAAAAGTGTTTGAAATTTCTCTGAAGAACAGCATATTGGTGAATATAATTTACTTTCTCAAACCCCAAGGCTAAACATGATAGGAAAGAAACCAATCATGTAAAACTTCATTGAGTAGCGCAGCATTTCTCAACCTGCAAATGAAACAAATACTTACTTGATTTCCAGAGTTGTGTTTTAAAAGATTTTTGCCTCAAGATGTAAATGCTTTAATTCTTTTCAGGGCAACGTGATACTCTCCTACAATGAAGTGGTAAATGAAAACTAACTTGAACCATCTGAATGATCTGCAGAGAGAAAAGAGCTGATACTAGTGAAGAAAAGAAATTTTAAAAATCATTCACATTACTTAGCCACAAAGTGTTGGTTGTAGCAAAGATTTTGAGAGCCTTTAAGGAGGCTGGAGATTCAACAAGCAGATTGGTAACACACCATAAGAGAGTGCCCAAAGAATATAGACATTAGAGTTTTGATTGTCTCGGCAACGCATTGAAGCACAATTGAAGAAATTTAATTCTGGCATAGAGAGCTAGGAAATGACAGTAGCAGATGGATTGCACCAATCTGCAACAATCAGGGATGAATTGCTCTGTTTGAATGATTGGATTTTATACTTTGGAAGGCTACTAGATTCCTATAGCCAGAGGCTTCAAAAGATAGACTGTTTGTCCAACCAGCCCAGAAGGAAACATTAAGTCTGTTAGTTTCAAATCATTTACTTACATGGGTAATAATGCCCCTGGGGTCAACATCTTTAGATACAAATGTCATTAATCAAGCTGTGACACAGGTAGATGATGGCAGTGACTAATTCACAGGTAGTTTCCCCCTTAACCTCCTGTTTTTGCAAATATCAATGCAGTAGGGAATCAGCAGCATTTATTATCCCTTTATTCCATTTTGGGGGTATTTTTAACTGAGGTATAATAGACATACAACATTATATTAGTTTCAGGTAGACAACATGATGATTTAAATTTTGTGTATACTGTGAAATGATCACTACAATAAGTCTAGTTAATATACATCACCATGTATATAGACTATTTTTCTTCTGATGAGAACTTTTTAAGATCTACTTTCTTAGCAACTTTCTAATATGCAATACAGTATTATTAATTACAGTCACCATAATGTACATTACATCCCCACGACTTATTTATTTTATAACTGGAAGTTTCTACCTTTTGACTCTAGTCATCCATGTGGCCCACCCCTCATTCTCCACCTCTGGCAACTACCAATATGTTCTCCATATCTATGAGGTTGGTTTTAATTTTAATTTTAATTTTTTTGCTGTTTGATGCTCTTTACTTTTTGTTTTTTGTTTTTTTTTATTCCACAATACTCGGCTTTGTATTCCATTATATATATGTGTTTGTGTGCGTGTGTGTGTGCATATGTGTGTGTGTGTAGATATATATATCCCACTTCTTTATCCATTCATCCATGAATGAAGACTTAGGTTGTTTCCAAATCTTGGCTATTATAAATAATACTGAAATGTATAAGGGAGTACATATATCTCTTTGAATTCATGTTTTCATTTTTTTTGGATAAATACTCAGAAGAGGAATTGCTGGATCATGTGGTAATTCTATTTTTAATTTTTTGAGGAATCTTCATACTGTTTTCCATAGTGGCCGTACTGATTTACATTCCTCCCAATGCACAAGGGTTCCTTTTTCTCCACATCTTTTCCAACATCTGTTATTTCTTGTCTTTTAAAATATATCCATTCTAACAGGTGTGAGGTGATATCTCATTGTGCTTTTGATTTGCATTTCTCTGATGATTAATGATGTTGAACATCTTTTCATGTACCTTTTGGCCATCTGTATGTCTTATTTGGAAAAATATCCATTCAGATCTTCTGGCCATTTTTTAATCAAATCATTTGTTTCTTTGGTATAGAGTTTTATGAGTTCTTCATATATTTTGGATATTAGCCCTCATCAGATATATGATTTGCATATATTTTCTCCTGTTCAGTAAGTTGCCTTTTCATTTTGTTTATGGTTGCCTTTGCTGTGCAGAAATTTTTCAGTTTAATGTAGTCCCACTTGTTCATTTTTGCTTTTGTTGCTTTTGTTTTGGTGTCAGATTCAAAAAATCATCACCAAGACCTATGTCAAGAAGCTTACTGCCTATGTTTTCTTCTAGAAGTTTTATGGTTTCAGGTATTATTGGGTTGGCCAAAAGTTTTCTTCAATTAAGTAAAAATAAAAGACACACTTTTCATTTTCACCAAGAACTTTAATAAACAACATATTCACTGTTTTGTTCCACTACCTTCTGCCATTTTTCAGGCAGCTTCATAATTCCATCTTCCCAAAACATTTTATCTTTTTGAGCAAAGAACTGTTCCAGGTGCCTTCTACAGTCTTCCAGGGAATTGAAAATTTTTCCATTAAGAAAATTTTGTAAAGACCGAAATAAATGGAAATCTGATAGTGTGATGTCTGGTGAATATGGCAGATGAATCAGAACTTCCCAGCCAAGCTGTAAAAGTTTTTGCCTGGTCATTAAAGAAACATGCGGTCTTGCGTTATCCTGATGGAAGATTATGAGTTTTTTGTTGACTAATTCTGGATGCTTTTCATCGAGTACTGCTTTCAGTTGGTCTAATTGGGAGCAGTACTTGTTGGAATTAATCATTTGGTTTTCCAGATGGAGCTCATAATAGAGGACTCCCAATCCCAATATATACACAACATCACCTTCTTTGGATGCAGACCGGGCTTTGGTGTGGTTGCTGGTGGTTCATTTTGCTTGCCCCACGATCTCTTCCATTCCACATTATTGTACAGTATCCACTTTTCATCTCCCACAACAATTTGTTTTAAAAACAGAACATTTTCATTATATTTAAGTAGAGAATCAAATGCGGAATATGGTCAAGAAGGTTTTGTTGCTTAACTTATATGGAACCCAAACATCAAAGCAATTCACATAACCAAGCTGGTGCAAATGATTTTTAGCACTTGATTTGGATATATTGAGTATGCCAGCTATCTCCTGTGTGGTACAATGTTGATTGTTCTTAATGTCTCAATTTGATTGCTATCAACTTCAACTGGTCTACCCGACCATGGAGCATCGTCCAGCGAGAAATCTCCGGCACAAAACTTCACAAACCACTTCTGACTTGTTTGATCAGTTACAGCACCTTCTCCATACACTGCAAAAGTCTTTTTTTGTGTTTCAGTTGCACTTTTACCTTTCTTGAAATAATAAAGCATAATATGCCAAAAATGTTGCTTTTTTTCTTTCATCTTCAATAATAAAATGGCTACACAAAAATTCACCAATTTTGATAAGTTTTTTTTTTTTAATGCATGCTGATATAAGAGCTGTCACAATACAATCTAACAAAATTGTTTCGAATGAAGTTAAAGACAGCTAAGCACTACTAGAGCCATCTTACGGAAAAAACTGAACGAACGTTTTGGCCAACCCAATACTTCAAGTCTTTAATCCATTTTGAGTTAATTTTTGTGTATGGTGCAGGATAATGGAGAAGTTTCATTCTTTTGCATATTGCTGTCTAGTTTTTCCAACACCGTTTATTGAAGAGGTGGTTCTTTTCCCACTGTATACTCTTGGTTCCATTATCATAAATTAATCAAACATACACGTGTGGTTTTATTTCTGGGCTCTCTATTGTATATCTATGTGTTGGGTTTTATGCCAATAAAATGTTGTTCAAATTACTATAGCTTTATAATACAGTTTTAAATCAGGGAGTGTGATGCCTCCAGCTCTGTTCTTTTTTCTCAAGATTGCTTTGGTTATTAGGGATCTTCTGTGGTTCCATGAAAATTTTAGGATTGTTCTATTTCTGTGAAAAATGCCATTGGAGTTTTGACAGGGAGTGCACTGAATCTGTAGACTGCTTTAGGTAGGATGGGCATTTAACAATATTAATTCTTCCAGTCCATGAGCATAGAATCTTTCCATTTATTTGTGTCCTCTTAAAGTTTTTTCATTAATGTCTTATAATTTTCAATATACAGATCTTTCATCTCCTTGTTAAATTTAATCCTAGATATTTTATTCTTTTTGATGCAACTGTAAGTGAAATTGTTTTCTTAATTTCTCTGATAGTTTCTCATTAGTATATAGAAAGGCAATGTATTTTTGTGTACTGATTTTGTATCCTGCAACTTTACTAATTTTTTTTATTAGTTTTAACAGTTTATTTTGTGGAGTCTTTAGGGTTTTCTATATATAGTATCATGCCACCTGCAATAGTGATAATTTTACTTCTTCCTTTCCAATTTGTATGTCTTTTATTTCTTTTTCTTGCGTAACTGCTCTGGTTAGGACTTCCAAAACTATGTTGAATAAAAGTGACAAGAGTGGGTATCCTTGTCTTCTCGTTGAAGTTAGAGAAAAGGTTTTCAGCTTTTAACCTCTGAATTTGATGTTAGCTGTCGGCTTTTCATACATGGCCTCTATTATATGGAGGTGCAGTTCCTCTATAGCCATTTCACTGGGAGTTTTTACCATAAATGGATGTTGAATTTTGTCAAATGATTTTTCTACATCTATGGAGATAATCATATGATTTTCATCCTTCATTTTTGTTAATGTGGTATATCATGTTGACTGATTTGCAGATGTAAATCCATCCTTGCATCCCTGGAATAAATCTCACTTGATCATGGTGTAGGATCATTTTAATATATTGTGGAATTCAGTTTGCTAATATTTTGTTGAGGATTTTTACATCTATGTTTATCAGGGATATTAGCCTGTAACTTTCCTTTTTTTATGGTGTCTTTGACTGGTTTTGGTATCAGCTTAATACTGGCCTCATAAAATGAATTTGGAAGTGTTCTTTCCCCTTCTACTTTTTGGTAGAGTTTGAGAAGCTCTTGTACTAATTTTGTTGAACGTTTGGTTGAATTCACCAGTGGAACAGTCTGGTTCTGGACTTTTGTTTGTAGAGAGTTTTGAAATTACTGACTCAATCTCCTTACTAGTAATTGGTCTCTTCAGATTTTCTATTTCTTCATGATTCAGTTGTGGAAAGTTGTGTTTCTAGGGGTTTATCCATTTCTTCTGGATTGTCCAATTTGTGGATGTTTAATTGTTCACCGTAGTCTTTTATAATCCTTTGTATTTTTGTGGCATCAGTTGTAATATCTCTTTCATTTCTAATTGTACTTATTTAAGCCCTTTGTCTTTTTTTCTTGGTGAGTCTAGCTAAATATGTTAGCTTTATTTTTTTTAAAGAACCAGCTCTTTGTTACACTGATATGTATATGTCATTATATCTCCCAAATTCAGTGAGCATCTTTGTGACCATTGCTTTGAACCCTTTATCAGGTAAATTACTTATCTCTGTTTAAAGGTTATTTCATGAGGTTTTATCTTATTCTTTCATTTGGAGTATGTTCTTTGTCTTTGTTTTTTTCTTCTCATTTTGCTTAACACTCTGTTGGTTTTGGTTTCTATACAGTAGATGAAACAACCACCTCACTCTGTCTTGAAGGAGTGATCTCATGTAGGAGGTGAAACTTGTCATTCAACCCACCCCGGCTCTTGATTGTCCCTCAAACCTTTGTGCTTGTCCAAGCAGCTATTATATTTTTAATAGCTCCTAGTAGATAAGGAAGCTCCAAACCTGTCAATGTTCCAAAGGGGAGGATATCAGTACCTAGATTCAGGCTGACTGGAAGCCAGACCTTCATGCAGCAGCTTTCAAGAGTATGCAAATATATACTGTCCTGTGGGACCACAAGCCCAAGCCCTACTGGCCACCAGAGCCAGGTAATCTGGAGGTGTCCCCTATGCAGCAGTTGCAAAAATCAGGGCTCCAGACAAGTGAATGAGCTCTTCTGTGGGTGATACCAATGAGCTGGGGCGAGGCAGTGGGAGAGCACCAAGATGGTGTCCATAGCCTATGCTCCTTGAGAGCAGCTTGGTAGGCCACTAGATGTGTGATAAACCTGAAGCCTGCCCCTCAGGCCAAAGCTCCAGAAGCAAAGAAAAATGTCTATTCATATCCTCTGCCCATTTTTTAGTTAGATCCTTTATTCCGATTTTCAACCTGATTCCAAATTGTGGTCTATTAGAGAACAGCCAAACTGGCAAGTCTGAATGATAGGTCACTTTAAAAACAAATAAACAAACTAGTCCAAAATTTTAATGAATACAGACAAATGGGAACACGAACACTAGCATGTTGGAGCTTAGCACACCGGTATTGAAGGGAAGGAGAATGTGTAGTGACTTGTGACAAAGTTCAGTACAAATAGTATTAATAATACAATTTCAGTAAGTATAAACAACTAAAGTTGTGTTCCTCAACCACAATAGAAATCAGCTTTGTCTAAAAATATTTTATAGGCACAAAGGATTCAAGTTAAACTAAGCAGCTAATGGTAGCTTGAATTATTTCTCCTGCGCTAAGTGAATTTATAAAGGTAACTTTCAAGTACCTTTAAAAAGGTCTTTTCTTTATTAATAATAGTTATAGACATAGATGAAGACTTGTGTTTCATTCAGCTAAACAACAAAAAGAGCACCTGAAATCCCTTAGACAATTTTGAACAAATTAATATTTTTTTCCTTAGTTATTTCTATTTTAATTCTGCTAGACTACAAGTTTCCTAAATTCTGGGTCTCCAGGTTGCTCAAGTCCAAAGGGCATTATGGTGTATGTGAATGGCATGTGTAGCACACCAGTTACCAGCTGTGATAGCTATACATATATTTTGCAGCAGGCAAGTTTTGATTTTGGCTCTGTGCTAAATCTGGTAATCTTTATATAACATAGGTAGTATTGCTTAGCCTCAGAAGATGAGTGGATCATCACAGCTTCTGAGAATTGATTCTGGATTCATTCCATCAAATTTCTGTGATTTTCAGCAGCATATAACTTGGATTTTCAAAGCTTTATTTCCACTTAGTATGCATTAATGAACACTCTTTATTTCTGTTTTGTTTAGTTTGCAAGACAAATGCCCAAGGGAGATTAATATCAAAAGTTGCATTTTTTTCCATGCCCTCTTGGTCATTGTTAATTATTAACTCATCAATAAGTTTACAGAATATATTTAGTTACAAATTGTAGCTGTCCTTCACAAACCTTGAAAGTATATGATTTAAAGGCTGTGATTTTACAAAATAAAAATGATAAATCAAGAGATAATGTCCAATTTATTACTTATTCATGCATGTGATTATCACATTGGTTGAGTTAGATACACTGCTGGTGGTACATGTGTGGTACTACACACCAAGTGATGCATATCAAGGAAAGAGACACTGCCAAATTCTTTGGAACAGATAACATTTCAAAGCAACTAGAATCCATACATTGTACAGGAATATGATTAACGTGGTGACCACCAACTTGTCAAAAACCTCCCACTGATTTAAATAGAACTACATTCTAGAGACATGTGATTAAACTAAAGTAAAAGTGAAACAACTCTGTAAAGTAATAAAGCATCAGCATCCAACTTGCAGAGCAGGTATCTGGTGTCCACAGCTTGAAGGTAAATCCAGGCATCAGTGTGGTGGTGGCACTTGTAGAATATGCAGCTTTATCAATACCTTTGATAGCACAGAAGATGGTACTAGATGGTATTAGAAGATAGCACATGGATATCAACCACTCTTGAGTTGAAAATTGCTTTAGAAAAGTTTGACTCTAGATGTGAAGCTTTAGAAAAGTCTTGACTGTATCTTAATATTTCACTTTTTTTGTTCCTCTACATGTATTTGCAAAAGGGTTAAATGACACAAATCTATATTTAAGTGCTTTAAAAAAAGATTTCCAATAAATAAAAACTTCAAGGAACAAGAAAAGCATTGCATATTTTATTGGTAGTGTTTTCTCTTTTTCAGCGGAACATAAAATAATGGTGATTCTTAATAACTGATGGTACCTTAGATCAATTAGATTAGAAATACAGCATTGAACTTTTAATGAGTGACAAACACATAACATCCTCTGAAATCTCTGCAAGTAAATCAGTAAATGCTAAACAATGGCTACCATATATCTTTATTTACTCCTTGGGAAGAAACTTGAAAAAATATATACATAAATATCATAACTGAGGGTTGCTGATAAGTCACATAGATTTTTATCATCAATTTCAGAATGGTTTGTATCTATTAATACTTATTTATTAATTCAGACTATCACAATATTTTAAGCATTCATTTAATTTGACTCTGTCAGCCATGGATTTGTTTCTGAAAAAGTACTTCTACAGTATTCCTACAGTGCTTTGAAGACCCTACAGAATGACATTTTTATTAGTTCATCAGAATAGGTCTAATGCACTTGAGAACTGCCAGTGAACACTTAGAACTTCATTGGAACCAAAGCCCAAAAGAAGATGAAAAAATTCTGAAGGTATATTTAGAAAATTACCTTTAAAACAATTATAGTATTTTGTGAACAAAATAATGTTCCACAAGTCCATCTTTATAAAAGAAAAATTTAAATAGTGATAAATATAAAAAAATCACTCTTCTGAACTTACATCCTTAAACTATTAATTCTTTCATCAAAAAATGGTTTATTTGTATTTTTGTTATTAATTTTATGCTACAGCAATCATGTTAATATAATTTTCATTAATTAGCTTCAATTAAAAAACAAGTCTACAGAAAACTCCTGCATCTGCAATCTTGCTCAATCAAGAAAGGCAGAGTATACACTATTTAAGATGTCTCTAAATCAGACTGTTTTCTATTCAAAGTAATTTCTAGAAAAATTTGCTCCCTATAAGTTATCATGTCTTCCACATCTTTGTAGAAAAGCATTTCTTCAATGGATAACAGCTTATATTTATTCAGGCTGAATGCAGACTTGTTCTGTACAGCATTTAACATCTTTAGGGATGTTGTAACTGAATCACTCAGAGAAGAACAAACTGGGAAAATACGAGCATTCCACAAACTCAAACATGTCTTGTTTCCAGAGAACAGTTCCTCTGTAACTTTGAGATTCCAAATGTCTAAGCATGACAGGAAACAGACTCCAAAGAATTGAAGTAACTTTACATCTGACAATGTTTTAACATTCTTTTTCAAGTTGTCTTGCACTCCACATGCCATAGTTGAATACTTTAAGTGTCTATCCATCTTCAAGGTTAAGGAACACACAAAAGAATGTGCAGACAGGACGGCTGTTGTTATGATATAAGAACCACTAATAATGCAATTTTCCCCAACTGAAACATCAGGCCCCAATCTGGAATACTCTACAACTGAGCCAGGTGCCACAGAACATCTTGAATCCAATATACTTTGAATGATACAGGATTTGTTACTAGAGCATTCTGGTATTGCTGGAAAGATGCTAAAAGCTATGGACTGTAAGCCAAGCTCTGACTTCAAATTGCTATCAGAAGTAAAATGAAACAAATATTCTTCAGTTGTTCCAATGTGATAAAATTTGGAGTTATTAAGAACAACAACATTTAGTGATGTTCCTTGAAGAAGATGAAATATTCTCTGCCTCATGTCTACCAATTCCGACTCTTCTTTAGTAACATTTGATGTGTTTCTGGTATATTCCACAGTTGCTCCAGGTCCTAAAGCCTGCAGAAAGTCTCCATAGGCATCTATTTCACAGTTTAGTGTACCTATTTTTTCATAAAAAGCAAGTAACTTTTTTGCTGTTTTATGATCCATGTAAAATAGGCTGTCTGTGTAGACATACTCAGGGTCTAATTTAAGAGAGGGTATGTAACCCTCAGCAAAGTTTTGTTGAAAAAAATTTCTAGGTCTACACACAGCATCAAACTGATACATCTTTTCTATGCTGGGCTTATGAAGGAAACGATGACAACTTCTATACTCGAGGTCTCTATGTTCTAAATAGTTAAAAGGTTCTAAGACAAATACTCCATGTGTTGTACCTACAGTCAAACTAGAAGGATGAGCTAAAGCAGTAAAGCCAGGTTTGTCAAACCTAATATACTCAGATTCTCCAATACTATAAAGTTCAATGTCATCTGCACAGGTAACCAGAATCCCAGGATTCATATGTGAGGGGAAATCAATGTACATGGCTAGTTTTAATTCCAACATCTGATAAATGGGGCTACCAAAAGGTAAAGCAGTGAAAATTTTCCCCAGAGCACTTGCATTTGGAAGGCGTTGACTGTAGCCACCTATATAAAATTAAACAAAATAACTGTTTTAAAATGTTTTTAAGATTGTTTATAAGATTTAAAAACCCAGGAGCATCAGTTACAACTCAAAATATCTCTAAAGATATTTAAAATATACAGTATATTACTGTATCCCAGGAAAGAATAATAAATTCCAGATTACAAATTCACAGAGCAATTCTGTAGAGATTTGCTATAATGCAGTTCTAGATTAGGAAAGAATTGTAATATGCTTTACAGACTATGAATTGTTCTAACTCAACTAGATAACAAGTAAAAAGGACAATGAGCTAAAATATGACCTTATATCTACATTTTACACAATAAATTTCAACCATGTTTAAACGCCTACATTAAAAATCCACTTCATGGGGAAAAAAAATGTCACAAAAAACTAATATACATAATTATCTGTTAAAGAGTAATTTCCAGATGGAATGTTTTTCCTCAATTACATACACTTAAAGGAAGCAAAGGTGCATTTATTTAAAAGCATTTTACAATGTATATTTGTTTTTAATTTTAAAAGGTTTTTCCCTCTAAGATGAGCCTTATGACTTAATTCCTTTAAAAGTGTGTTCTCTTAAGTACATTAAATAGCTTACATCATTTTTACGTAACTAATTATAGTGAGAGGCATAGTAGAGTCATACAAAAATGGGTTCAAATTCTGGTTCACCACTTTTTGTTTATCTTTGGACTTAACACTAAATCAGCAGATGTAAATACTTGCTTTATCATGTTTTATGAGATCAACAATACATGTAAAGCACTTACTACACAGTACATCATTCAACCAACGAGAGCTAATACTTTCTTTTTCATTTTCCAAATACTAACCAACAGTAAAGTTCAGTATTGTAAGAATTACCTACTTTTAATCACACTTGATCCTTGAACAATAAGGGTTTGAACTCTACCAGTCCACTTATATGAGGATTTTTTTCAATAAATACTGTAAGACTATATGACCCGAGGTTAGTTGAATCCCTGATGAAAAACTGTGGATATGGAGAGTGGAACTGCCTACACAGAAGACCAACTATGAAGTTACATGCAGATATTAGACTGTGTGAGGGTCAGCACCACTCACAGATCAATGCCTTATTATATATTTTCAAGGATCAATTGTATTAATATATATTTTCTGGTGTCTAACTTAATTTTTACTAAATTAGTAATAATAATAATAATACTTGTTCTGGAATAAAACTGTAAATTTGAATTTTTCTTTTACTTTTTCAGTTAGTCTTAAAATCAGAACTTGGATGCTTTACTCGGTATCATCTTTAAAAAGAATCATTGTTCCGTATATGAATCCTAAAAAATAAAAAGTGCCTTGGTAACCATGTGGATGAGTGGCTCTAAAATATCTGTTCCTGAACTGGTACAAGTCCATGACAAAGTTTCGCCAGCCTCCAGTACATAGAGGAAAAATAACAGAGGTTTTTTCATATAACCAAAATTTTCATACAACCAAATTTGTCCAATTTTAAAAATTATATTCTGAGATTACTTCTTTCCTACCTTTCTGTTCCCTTTTTTGGTGTGTGATTTTTCCTCTTTTATACTTTCTTGTCAACTCCATGTTCTGTCACCACCTTTTCTTTTTGTTTATAAACTCCTAAGGATTATGGACTTTGGCCACCAGTAACTAGATAAAAATGTGTTAACAGAAGATTTTGTGTAAAGTCTGGTAATCACAGTACTAAACCAGCCTCTCCCCTACAACAAGAGTCCTTTCTAAAGCATTGTCAAGAAACGTTCATATTTTGATGAGTTCTATCTTAGGAAAATAATTTTCGATATGTATACCAAAAACAATACATGAAAAGTTGAAGATTTATGTGATCTACAATTTTAAGGTTAAATTTTGTGAAAAATATTATGCTACTTACAACCTAAAAATATCAAGGAAAGCATAAAATATTTGTTTCCAAAGCAGAGTAACTTCAAAGACAAAAGAAAAAAAAAAAAAAAAAGAAAGAGGGGATAGTATTAGTAAGGGAAAAAAAAGTCCCTTCGATATAGAAAGTAATATACTAAAAGACAATGTAAATTAGTACAGTGTAACATTACCAGAGTGAATTAATAGGATGGTAAAAGAATTCCATTCATCTCCATAAAGCTTTTCCAAACATCGAAGGGCACAAAGCGTAGATCCTCCATTTCCTTAAAAATAAAGTTAAAAAGCTCAATTTATTTCACAGGAAGTTACAAAAACCTTGCTATTACAGTAAATTTAGGTGTTATAACTTTGAGGATATGACCTTTGGCTACAATTAACCAGGCAGAGAGCAAAGGTACAGGCAAAAGAATCAAATTAAATACACATTTCCTAGCAATTAAATAATTAGTAATAAAACCCAGAGATGAGCCCTTGGTAATAAAAGTTGAGTTAATCTTCTCCTGAAAATAGTAGTAAAAAGAAAGAAATGATAAATTAAGCAATCTGCAACACTATAAGACTGTAAGTTTACACATTCACTTGGAGTTATGAACTGTAAAACCTATTAAAATAATTCTCCCATATGATCAAATATATGTGTTAGATTTACTTTCTAAAAAGTTTTTTAGAACCTGTTTTCCTAAAAAACATCTTAAATGTAACTTCCACTTACTAGTTACCATGGGCAAGTTATTTAACATTTTGTGCCTGAATCTCATTCAAACATGGGAATCAGAAAAGTACTGACCACATATTTATGAGGATTAAAACACTGGCTAATTAGGACATGCCAGTATCAGATACAGATACCCTAACTCTGGTATCAAGGAGCTTCAGCTTTAAGTATCACATGGAAAATGGCCCCCAGGAAAATAGCATGTATTTTTATTTGCAAGGTAAGGTCAAAAGGCAAAGTAGACAAACTGGTTTTTAAAAGTAAACATCTATAATTATGCCATTAGACTGTGCTCTTTCACATTCTGCAATGTGGTCCCAAGAGGCCAAATATTTATTTTTCCTGATTTGATCTCTTCATGTAAGTTTCTGAACAAACTGTGTAGTTTGGAGGGACCTTAAGAGCCCTACTGATAAGGTCCAAAAGAATATTCACCATCTGAGTA
The DNA here is from genome assembly GCF_028023285.1 of Balaenoptera ricei. Classification (NCBI taxonomy): domain Eukaryota; kingdom Metazoa; phylum Chordata; class Mammalia; order Artiodactyla; family Balaenopteridae; genus Balaenoptera; species Balaenoptera ricei. The sequence continues at coordinate 64,456,492 of NC_082639.1, read as the reverse complement.
AATTTTATTAAAACTAATAAAAGTCTCTTTTAAGTAACATAACATTCTGGAAGATTTTCATGGTAAGTCCACAATGTGTAAAAACAGTTGCCATGCCTTTTATCTTTCTTAAAAAATAGTGAATTTACATAAAAATTTTAAAGTTTGTAAAGACTATAGGTGGTAAGACACACAGTTTATAAACTGTAAGCCACAGGAAAGCTTTTCTTCAATGATTATTCTGCCCACAATTTATGATATAAATCTGACCATAAATGTGTACCAATTTTGGCTCCAGCAGGATCAACAAAAACATGATATTGAACTCCAAGTGGTAACTCCTTTTTTTTCAGCTTTTCTGACAGCTGTTGCTTATAAGCAAGTTCCTGTTTATCATCAGCTGCTGTTATTGCAACAATGTCCCAGAATTCTCCAGCTGCCACAGGTTTGCCTATGTGGAAGAAGCAAGAAAGTGATAAATATTATCAGAATTCTCTAGCTGTTACAGGTTTACCTATTTGGAAAGAAGGAAAAAAGAGGTAATAGTATCTTCAAAAATTTATCTTCTGCTTTTGAGAATTAGGGAATAATGAGTGGTCAGCTAGTAGGATTCAAAATAGTTCTAATGAGGATTGTTCACAAATTCTACTTTTTTTTCCTTTTAGATTACTTGCTCCTTTTATGGTCTACAGTCCCATTTATTTAGATTTTCTGAGAGTTGTAACGTTTCTTGATTAAGAGAAGTACTTTTGACTTGCTAAAGATGAGCTCAATTCGTAAATAAAGAGAGGAGACAAAGGAATAAATTAATCTCCAGCTTTGAAAATCAATTTTCACATACAGTGACCACTTAATGTTTGTTGGCTAAGAAAGATTAAACCCAACGACCCATTGCTACAATGTTGGTGTTCATAAATGTGGGCACTTTACTTTTTAATTGCCTTAAAATGAGCCATGCAAGTTTACAAAGGTTACTGGAGAATGACACCAAATTCTGGATAACAGAAAAGTTCCCAGCTCCCTGATGAACTCAATAAGAGACTGAACTTTTGGCTGACAGCTGGAAGCTCTTCTTTATTGATAAACAAGACGAATAAGGGTTTTTATTAGCTAACAAATTCTAGTCAGCTAGAATCTAATAGTCCTGAACATTTTACTGTAATCCAAGTATTATTTTCTGTATTTTTCAAGCAGTAACGTCAACAAAAATATGAACAATTAGATAGTTGTACAGGAAATGACAAGTGGCATAGTCCTTTAAAAAAACATTTTGATACAAAGTTACCCCTTTTAATTTTTAATCCATAATTCCACCGTGTTGTTTCGCTTTTCACTTAGTAAGCATTCACATCATGGAACAAACTGGTGAAGTAGGTAGGGAGTGGAAGAAAGCTAAAATTGGATTTGTAAGAGTCAAATCACTATGCTTTAGATCTTCTAGGTTTATTTAAAATAATTTTTGCTAATGAGCTAACCAAATAACTTGGATTTATAGCTTCACTAGTCAGGCTAATAATTGTCTGTCTTCTCATTCCTCCCTATATATATATATATATATATATATATATATATATACACACACACACACACGCAACTGGGAATAAACTTAAAGAAAGAAAGTAACAAGCATAACGTAAAGCAAGGAGAGTGACAGAAGAATAAAAAACTCAAGAGGAACATTAACTGCGCCTGGGCCAGCGTCCTAGGCCCGTAAGTGATTAGTAAAAGGAAGTGGTAGTCCAGCAAATATCCCAGCACGTAAAGCGCCCTCCCTGTCCATTGCCGGGGAGAGCCAGGGTTCGTCCTTTGGTACCTCTAAGCTCTGCAAACCTCCGCAACCTTCGCTGGGTGGCTTCTCGCAAAGATACGCCTGGAAGGGCACTCGTGGCTGCCATAGCTCACTTTCCCCAACACCGCCCGGGATTTCCAGCTATCTCGCAGCCCAGCACCGCACGCATGCGCCCTGGGACGTAACCCGTTCTTTGGTCCGGTTTCGTCTCTGTCCCGCCCCCTACGTGCGTCTCTCACGTAACTACGCCCCCGAAGCTCTTTGGTTTGCCTAAGGAAAACCGCGACGGGGTGAGCCCAGGGCTTTGCTCCGTTTCCCTAGCAACGGTCTCCGGAACGGATAAATGGCCACCTAGTGATTTGTCGGACTGTGCCGGGTCTGGGCCGCTTGTTCCCAACTCATAAAGCCTTGCAGCTCGGTAGACCCGGTGAGTGGTCCAGCTTGGGCGACGAAATTTCGAGAACTGACCCGCTTAAGGAGAAGTCCAAACTACAACCTAGCTTCTAGCTTTCTCTCAGAGGCTATTCGTCCTTTCTAACTCGTGGTTTGTTTTCGCCAGGGGCAGTTCCCAAGGACCTCTTGAGAGTTAATTCCTCCCCTTGGGTCGTTGTCTGAAGCCATCTCCCCCAGCCCCAGGTCCAGATACATACGCAGTCTGAACTTTTAAAATCTGTACTCTCTTCAGGAAGCTTTGTGGCTTCTTTGCCCTTGCAGTTACTATAGAGTGAGCCTCTCCACACCTCTCAGTTTTGAGATCACTTAATAGGCTTTTGGAAGTTGTATAAAATTCTGCAATGAGGCCCTTAACGTTTGGGGCTTTTTGGCTGTTTCTCTTGGCAACCTTTTGTGTATGCAGATTAATCTAGAACTTTCAATAGCATTCCTGGGAATAAGGTGGCCTTATTGGATGTGTTTTTGGTAGGTATCGATAGATAAGTTTCTTCTCTTGTAAAACACCAAGTTTATGATGAATTTTACAGATTCTTCTATTTATCTTTACACGTGAGAAAGCTATGAATGAGAGAGAATAGTGACTTAGGCTCTCACAATTAGTAAGTAGTAGAGAGAAGATTTAAGCAAGATATTTCAATCCCAAACTCCGACATCATTCTACCGCACCGTACAGTTTAATTTAGTTGAGAAGCCTGTCTTCATTAAAGTTTCATCAGGAACATAGGCATTCAAGGCCTTACAAGTTCTTACCATGAACTTGACTTAGTTTTTCTTCTACAGAATTGACCCTGTTATTTAATTCTGTACTTAGAGAGAAAGAATTTGAGTGAAAAGGGAGATTATGCTCTCATAGTTTTATTGTTTAAAAGCTTTCTTTTTTGTTAATAAAAACAAAACATTCTTATTAAGAACATTTAGAAAATACAAAAGACTTAAGTGAGGTGAGAGTGAACAAAAGGGAAAGTAGCAAGAGAGAAAGTCAGATAACAATGGCTTAAATAAAGGATTTTTTTTTTTTTAACTCAGTGAAACAAAGCCATTGCAAGGTTTTTATGTGACTTCCATTATGTATAAAAGGAGCATTTCACGGAAATGTGAAAATAGACTCTAGCGGAGAACGGGGCAATAATAGAAGCAGGGAGACTTGTTTGGAGGCTACTGCAGCAAGACAGGTGAGAGTTGGTGAAGGCTTGGCCAGGATGGTAACAGTGGGGGTGATGAGAAGTTGGTTAGATTCTGGATATATGTTTGAAGGCATAATTAATACAATTTGCTAAAGGAATGGCTGTGGAATGTGAAAGAAAGAGAGGAGTCAAGGATAACTGCCTGAAGGCTGGAGCGACCATCAGTTGAAATGGGAAAGGATATGGATGGGGAAGTAGGGACAGTTATTGGGGTAGTAGGGAGAGTCCAGAATTTGGTTTTGGATGTGGAAAGTAAACAGATGTATATGTGTGCAGTGCATATGTAATGGGAGTTTGTATGTATATGTGTTTGCATTATACATGAGTCTGGAGTTTGCAAGACAGGTCTGGACTTAGAGATATAATCTTGGGAGTTGTCAGCATATAGATGGAGTTAATTTTTAAACTACAGAACTAGATGAGGTCCTAAGGAAAGAAAGGTCAATAGAGCCTATAAGCTGAGGGATTGTACATACTAATGAGGTAAACGCTGAAAAAGGTAACTAAATAAGAAAACTTCAGAAATTATAACTGTGAGGGGACTAAAACAGGGTGATGTGATAGACTCTATAACAGAGTGTTAAATGTATGTTAGAGCATTTCTTGGACCTGGGAAGAATGGCCATAGAAATGGATGCTACTTTTTTGCTGATACGATTATATTACTCACATAAAATGTGCTGGACGTAAATATACTATATCAGCTATGTTTTTTGTCCTTCTTCTGTCTTTTCTGTTTTCTTCAAATTTTCACTAATATTAATTTTTAAATAAAAAATGAAAAAATTGTATACTATGTGAGTGGGAGTAAATCTCTGGCAGTTGATTGTAGTGGGTAAAAAAGTCAAGGAATTTTATTTAAGTTTAGGTTTTATATAATCAGACAGTGTGATAATGGTTGTTTAAACAGTCATAAGCTACAGTGACCAGAATAAAATATGTCAACATAGGTCAATAGGCCATTATTCTGTATAGAATGGAAATGATGTGTTTGATTTTGAATTCCACATTTCAAAAGGGACATCAAAATAATAACAAATATGATTTAAAATAAAGATTTCAAAGATTTGTTGATTAAAAAAAAAGGGGGACATCAGACAAACCAAACTATAATAAGTTGAAAAAAGATGTTCTTTGGAGGCATTTGGGCTTTTTTATTTTTATTTTTTTCTATTGGAGGAGAGTATCTGAAGAAGTGGCCTGAAAAGAAGTGAGATAGACTTTTTAAGAACTTTACCGAGGTATACTTTACATATCATTAACCTATTGTAAGTGAGCAGTTTAATGATATTTAGGAAATGTACTGAGTTGTGCAACCGTGATCACAAGCTAGGTATAGAGCATTTCCATCACCCCAGTAAGATGCCTTGTGCTTATCTACAATTAATGCCTGTTAGGTTATTTTTATTACTATAGGCATGGATATGACTGTTGTGTGAAAGTTGTAGAGAAGCACGTTAAATTTTTTCTTCTCCTTTATAAAAAGAAGCTTAAGCCAAATGGAGCAGGTCCTTGATTACGGACCATGGAGCTCAGGTACATGGCTTGGCCAGTTCATGCTGGGGCTCTCATCTTTTCCGTTACTTGTGCATCATCTCTGTTTAACCAGTCTTCCTCCTCTTACTCTTCCTGATGTGAAGTGTAAAGCAAAAATCTCTTTTTTACTGTTTCCTTTCTTTGAATTTAATTACTCAGCTAGCCTGGTCTCAGACTATTTCTTCACTGATTTTTCCCACTGTAGCCTATTGAAGGAACCCTCACCACCTTTCTTGAGGGCAAAGGAAAACTTTTTTCCCCTAAACTTCTATTTTACTTTCTCTCTTAGTTTTTTTAAAGACTTTATTTTCAGAGCAGATTTAGGTTCACAGCAAAATTGAGAAGAAGATACAGAAGTTTCCAGTATACCCTCATAGATACCCACACATGCATAGCTTCCCCCATTATCAACATACCTCACCAGAGTGGTACATTAGTTAAAACTGATGAACCTACAATGACACATCACAATCACTCAAAGTCTGTAGTTTCCCTTAGGATTCACTCTTGGTGTTTTATATTCTATGGGTTTGGACACAGTATAAAGACATGTATACATTGTTATAATACTATTCAGAGTAGTTTCACTCTCCTAAAAATCCTCTGTGCTCTGCCTATTCATCCCTCATTCCCCAAATCCTGCAAATCCTTCAACCACTGATTTTTTTACTGTTTCCATGTTTTGCTTTTTCCAGAATGTCATATGGGTGGAATCCTACAGTATGAGTCTTTTTAGATTGGCTTATTTCACTTAATAATATGCATTTAAGGTTATACCATGTCTTTTCATTGCTTGATAGCTAATTTATTTTTAGTGCTGAGTAAACAGTCCATTGTATGGATGTACCACAGGTTATTTATCCCTTCACCTACCGAAGGACTTCTTGATTCCTCCCAATTTTGGTGATTGTGGGTAAAGCTGCTATAAATATCCATGTGCAGGGTTTTGTGTGAAAATAAGTATTCAACTCCTTTGGGTAAATACCAAAATATGCAATTACTGGATCTTATGGTAAGAGTGTATTTAGTTTTTTGAGAAACCCCCAAACTGTCTTCCAGAGTGGCTATACCATTTTGCACTCCTACCAGAATGAAAGAAAGTTCCTGTTTTTCCACATCCTTGTCATCAGTTTGTGTTATCAGTGTTAGACTTTTGGCCATTCTAATTGGTGTGTTATGGCATCTCATTGTTTTCTTACTTTGCATTTTCCTGATGACATGTATTGAGGAGAGACTTTCATATGCTTATTTGCCACCTATGTATCTTCTTTGCTGAAGTGTCTGTTAAGGTTTTTGGCTTATTTTTTAATCTGGTTGTATATTTTCTTATTGTTGAATTTTAAGAGTTCTTTGTATATTTTGTATAAGAGTCCTTTATCAGATGTGTCTTTTGCAAAAGATTTTCTCCCAGTCTGTGACTTGTCTTCTGATTCATTTGGCATTACCTTTTGCAGATCGTGTCTTTAATAGTAATGAACTATAGATTATAAACTATTTTTTTATTATGTTTTTGACGTTGTATCTAACAAAGTCATCATCATCCTAATGTCATCTAGGTTTTCTCCTAAGTTATCTCCTAAGAGTTTTATTGTTTTATGTTTTACATTTAGGTCATATATCCAATTTGAATTATTCTTTCTGGAGGTGTAAAGTCTGTGTCCAGATTCATTTTCTTTTTCATGTGGCTGTCCAGCTGTTTCATCACCATTTGTTGAAAGTTTGTCTTTGCTCCACTGTAGTGCTTTTTCTCCTTTGTCAAAGATCAGTTGACTGTATTCATGTCTGTCTGTTTCTAGGCTCTCTATTCTGTTCCACTGATCTATCTATCTTTCTATCTAGCTTTATAGTAAGTCTTGAAGTCAGGTGGTATCATTTTTCCAACTTTGTACTTCTGAAGTATTGTCTTAGATACTGGGAGGTCTCTTACCTCTATATATAAACTTTAGAATCAGTTTGTCAATAGTGATAAAATAACTTACTGAGATTTTGACTGGGGTTGTACTGAATCTATAGATAAGTTGGGAAGAACAGACATCTTGATAATTTTGAGTCATTCTATCCATGAACATTGTCTTTCTCTTTGAATTTGCTCACCAGCGTTTGTTTGTTTGTTTTCCTCTTATAGATCTTGTACATATTTTGTTCTATTTATATGTAAATATTTCATTTATGGTAGTGGTAATGGAAATGGTATTGTGTTTTTAACTTATTCATTGCTGGTATATAGGGAAGTGATTGACTTTTGTGTATTAACCCTGAATCTACAACTTTGCTATAATCACTTAGTAGTTCCAAGGGTATTTGTCTGTTCTTTTGAATTTTCTACACTGACAATCATGTCATCTGTGAACAGAGATGTCATCTATACATTTTTATTTCCTTTTTTTTTTTTTTTTGTCTCATTGCATTAGCTAGGACTTTCAGTACAATGTTGGGAAGTAATGGTGAGAAGGGACATCCTAGCCTTGGACTTCATCTTAGTGGAAAAGCTTCTAATTTCTCACCATTAAGCACAATGTTAGCTGTAGATTTTTTGTAAATAGTCTTTATCAAGTTGAGGAAGTTCTTTTCTATTCCGAGTTGACTGAGAGTTTTATCATGAATAGGTGTTGGATTGCATCAAATGCTTTTCCTGCATCTGTGATTCTTCTTTTTAGCCCATTAATGTGATGGATTACATTAACTGGTTTTTGAATGTTGAACCAGTCTTGTATACCTGGGATAAATCCAGCTTGGTGGTAGGTGTATGATTCTTTTTATACATTGTTGGATTCGATTTACTAATTTTTTTTTAGTATTTTTGCATCTGTTTTCATGAGAAATACTGGTCTGTAGTTTTGTAATGTCTTTGACTGGCCTTAGTATTAGGATAATGCTGGCCTCGTAGAATGAATTACAAAGTATTCCCTTCGCTTCTATCTTCTTAAAGAGATTGTAGAGAATTCATGTAACTTCTCCCTTAAATTTTGGTAGTATTTCCCAATGAACCCATCTGGGCTTGGTGCTTTTGTTTTTGAAGGTTATTAATTATTGACTCGATTTCTCATAGGTATACACCTATTCAGATTGCCTATTTATTCTTGTGCGAGTTTTGGCAGATTATTTCTTTTAAGAACAGTTCATTTCATCTAGGTTATTAAATTTGTGTGCACGGAGTTCTTCATAGTATTTCTTTACTATCCTTCCAATGTCCACAGGATCTGTAGTATTGTCCCCTTTTTCATTTCTGATATTAGTAATTTATGTCCTCTCTTTCTCTCTCTCTCTCTTTGGCTTGGCTAGAGGTTTATCAGTTTTATTGATCTCTTCAAAGAACCAGTTCTTGGTTTAATAGATTTTCTCTGTTGATTTCCTGTTTTCAATTTCATTGATTTCTGCTCTAATTCATATTAGTTTTATTCTCCTTTCTTTGGATTTAATTTTCTCTTCTTTTTCTAGTTTACTAAGATGGAAGTTTAGATTGTTACTTTTAGATCTTTCTTCTTTTGTAACATCTGCATTCAGTGCTATAAACTACCCTCTAAGCACTGCTTTGGTGCATCCCACACATTTTGTAAGTTGTATTTTTATTTTCATTTGGTTAAAAATATTAAACAATTTATCTTGTAATCTTTTTTGGCCTATGTGTTATTTAGAAATATGTGTTACTTAGAAATGTGTTGTTAATCTCCATCTGTTTGGGGATTTCCTAGCTATCTTTCTGCTATTGATGTCTAGTTTAATTTCATTGTGATCTGGGGCAGATATTGTATGGTTTCTGTTCTTTTAAGTTTGCTAAAGTGTATTTTATGATCCAGAATGTGTTCTATCTTGGCAAATGGTTCATGTGAGCTTTCTTTTTTTTTTTTTTAATTTATTTATTTATTTTTGGCTGTGTTGGGTCTTCGTTTGTGTGTGAGGGCTTTCTCTAGTTGCAGCAAGCGGGGGCCACTCTTCATCACGGTGTGCGGGCCTCTCACTGTCGCGGCCTCTCCCGTTGAGGAGCACAGGCTCCAGATGCGCAGGCTCAGTAGTTGTGGCTCACTGGCTTAGTTGCTCCACGGCATGTGGGATCCTCCCAGACCAGGGCTCGAACCCGTGTCCCCTGCATTGGCAGGCAGACTCTCAACCACTGCGCCACCAGGGAAGCCCCCATGTGAGCTTTTGATGAATGTGTATTCAGCTGTTGTTGGATGAAGCAGTCTGTATGTATCAATTATATCCAGTTGATTGATAGTGTTGTTGAGTTCAACTATGTCCTTACTGATTTTCTGTCTGCTGGATCAGCCCATTTCTGATAAAAAGGTTTTGAAGTCTCCAACCGTGATAGTGAGTTCTTCTGTTTCTTCTTGCAGTTCTTTTAATTTTGCATCACATAGTTTTACCCTCTGTTGTTAGGAGCATAAACCTTATCAGTTGGTATGTCTTTTTGGAGAAATGACCCTGTTATCATTATGTAATGCTCTCATTATCTCTGATAACTTTTCTTGCTTTGAAGTCTGCTCTGTCTGAAGTTGATATAGCCACTCCTGCTTTCTTTTGATTAGTATTAGCATTGTATATCTTTCTCCATCACTTTAATCTATATGTCTTTATATTTAAAGTGGGCTTTATTGTAGACAACGTATAGGTGGGTCTTGTTTTTTTATTTTTTTTAATCTCCTCTGACAATCTCTTTTGATTGGTGCATTTTGACTGTTGATGTTCATAATGATTATTGGTATAGTTGGATTAATATCTGCCATATTCATTACTGTTTTCTATTTATTGCCATTGTTTTTTGTTCCTATTTTTGCCTTCCATACTTTTTCTGGCTTTTGTGGTTTTAAGTGAGCATTGTATATGATTCTGTTTTCTCTCCTTTCTTAGCATATTGGTTATAGTTCTTATTTTACTTTTTTTAATGGTTACCCTAAAGTTTGCAATCACATTTATAACTAATCCAATTCCATTTTCAAGTAACATTATACCTTTTCCCAGGTAGTGTAAGTACCCTACCTTATAATAAGAAAATAAACCTAATTCCTTCCTCTATCCCTTATTACTGCTGTCTTTAATTTCACTTATGTATAAGTATTCATACATATATGATATATAATTAAGCATAGATAATTTCATACATTGTTTGCTATTAGTATTTTGACAAATTGTTATCTGATCAATTAAGAATAAGAAAAATAAAAGATTTTATTTTACCTACACATTTTTCTTTCCCAGTGCTCTTCCTTACTTTATGTAGAACTGAGTTTCTGAACTACAGTATATTCCTTTTCTTTAAAGAACTTCTTTTAACATTTATTGCCAGGTAAGTCTACTGGCAGCAAATTCCCTCAATATTTGTTTGTCTGAGTAAGTCATTATTTCTCCTTCACTTTGAAGGATAATTTCAGAGGGTACAGAATTCTAGGTTGGTGAGTTTTTTTCTAGCAACACTTTAAATATTGTATTCCGCAGTCTTCTTGCTTGCATGGTTTCTGAGGAGATTCAGATATACTTCTTTGTTGTTATGTTAGAAAGATGTTTTATCTTCTGGCCTCTTTCAGGAATTTATCTTTGATTTTCTGTAGCTCTCTTAGTTTTTTTGTAGAATATTTCAAATGACTGTCAGGTAATAAAATCATAATATACCTGTCCCAATATTAGCATGAGTTTTTTTTCCAGGGCATAGAGAGGGCAAGTGGTGAAGAATATAAATTAGGAGAGTAAATAACTAAATTTCAATTAGTAAGTACACTATTTATTACTCTTACTAGAAGTATATTAATGACCCAACTTTAAAATATTCAAACTCTGTTTTATGAATGCTAACCAAGGTTTTTAAGCTAGAAGAAACAAATATTTGCTATGTTAAATTTTTCTTATTAATTTCTTATTTCTGTCCATGTATTTTTCTGGCTGTTTTAATTAGTGTTGGTTGTTTTATATCTATCTTCTGGCTTATCACCCTTTAGTTTTTTTCAGGTTTATGACTTTAGAATCAATGAGTGTGGAATAGAAACAGAAATTGAAAACTGGCATTTTCACAAGAGCTTTTTTTTAATAACAGAAATACATGTAGCTTTCTAAATTTTAGAAAGCAAATATATTTATAGGGGAAAAAATAAGATATCTTGATTACAAGTGAGTCTTGATTTCTTGCTCCAAATGATATTTTATGTCATTTGAAATGAACATGTAATGTTTCAAAGAAGCAAGCTTATTTACATTAATTTATAAACCAACTAAATTCCATTTTTATTTTCCAGGAGACATATACTGTTCTGACTGTTCTACTAAAACCCCTCTCTTTAGTTTTTAAAGAGCATTTTGTCTGTGATGTAAAATCATAGCAAGTCTTCATCAAAACAGGATTGATTTAATAAATTTATTGGCTAAATAAAAAAAGTATTTTAAAATTATAATTACTATATATATTATGGATTTCAGTCTATTGCACACATTTTATGTTTTTTTTTAAAATTTTTATTTATTTGTTTACCTTTGGCTGTGTTGGGTCTTCGTTTCTGTGCGAGGGCTTTCTCCAGTTGTGGCAAGTGGGGGTCACTCTTCATCGTGGTGCGCGGGCCTCTCACTATTGCGGCCGGCCTAGTCGCTCCGTGGCATGTGGGATCTTCCTAGACCAGGGCTCGAACCCGTGTCCCCTGCATTGGCAGGCAGACTCTCAACCACTGTGCCACCAGGGAAGCCCTATTGCACACATTTTAAACTAAAAGTAGTTTGCAACCACAATAGATATAAAATATTACTAATTATAATCCTTACAGTTTGCTTTCAAAAAAATTTTTTTTCCTTTTAAATGATTTTATTTTATATACAGAATCTTATCAGCTTATATGATAATTCTAGAGTCCATTATCCAGCATTCCACTTATTTATAATGTCATAACTAATGTTTACAAAATAAGGTACTGCAACATAGGTCATCAAAACTAATATTATACTTTAATACACTTAACTTAAAATAATATACCTGTATTATTAGTATATAAAATTCCAGTGGATGGGTGTGATATCTAAAGGTCATTGACACAGTTACAAAGCATTTCTTTGAAAAATATCTTAAATATTTTTTATATATTCATTTGAAATTAAAAACACAGAATAAAGAGTTTTTACTTTTCAACATTTAACTTAGATATTCATTCATCATAAGCACTTACAGTTCCTATGTGTATTTACCACCAGTTTTTTAAATGGAAAAATTTGGGAACAAAGATGAGATTTATAATTGATGGGCATTGTATTTTATAAAAACATGGTTTTTATAATATGATTAATAATGTATGATAATTTTAAAATTAGTATTACAGTCAATACAAACTAATGAAAGATTTACTGATATATATATACACACACATACACACATTTTTTTTTATTGAAATATATTTGATTTACAATATTGTGTTAGTTTCAGGTGTACAGCACAGTGATTCAGATATATTCTTTTTCAGATTCTTTTCCCCCTTATAGGTGATTACAAAATATTGAGTCTAGTTCCCTGTGCTATATAGCAGGTCCTTGTTGATTATCTATTTTATATATAGTAGTGTGTATATGTTAATTCCAACCTCCCAATTTATCCCTCCCCCACCCCTTCCCCCTTTGGTAACCATAAGTTTGTTTTCTATGTCTGTGGGTCTATTTCTGTTTTGTAAATAAGTTCATTTGATACTGATTTCTTTTTAAGCCCAGAACTTCTTTGAAACTGTAATTGGAGCCCTGATGCTTTCTCTAATGTGTTGCTGTACTTAAACTAAATTTGCCTTTTGAACTTTATATTATTATTTGAACTTAATAATATACTTTTATGTACATTTCACAAAGTAATTGTAAAATTATCGGAGTCTAAAAGGAACAGAAGGATTCCTCTTTAATGGTCATATTTAAAATTGGCAGCACTCGACAAGCAGGCTTTTAGGTAGGTAGAGGAGGAGCTATCAATTGTAGTATCAATTGAGGTACAATTGACATATAACATATTAGTTTCAGATTTAATACGTAATGATTCAATATTTGTATATATTGAGAAAGGATCACCACAATAAGTTTAGTTAACATCTGTCACCATGCCATGCAAAATATTTTTTGCTTTTGAAGAGAACTTTTAAGATCTACTCTATTAACCACTTTCAAATATGAAATAGAGTATTATTAACTACAGTCACCATGCTGTACATTACCTCCCTATGACTTATTTATTTTATAATTGGAAATTAGTACCTTTTGAACCCTTCACCCAATTTGCCAAACCCCCACTACCCACCTATGGGAACCACCAATCTGTTATCTGTTTTTATGGGCTTCCTTTTCTTTCTTTCTTTTTTTTTTTTTAAGATTCCATGCATAACTGAGATCATACAGTATTTGTCTTTCTCTGACTTATTTCACTTAGCATAATGCCCTCAGGGTCCTTTAATGTTCTCACAAATGACAAATTTCATTCATTTTTATGGTTGAATAATATTCCATTGTGTGTGTATACACACACACACACACACACACACACACACATATCACATCTTCTTTATCCATTCATTCATCACAAAACACATAGGCTATTTCCATGTCTTGGCTATTGTAAATAATGCTACAATGAACATGGGGGTCCAGATACCTTTTCAAGTTAGTGTTTATGTTTTCTCCATATAAGTACCCAGAAGTAGAATTGCTAGATCATATGGTAGTTCTATTTTTAGTTTTTTGAGGAAACTCCATACTGTTTTCCATAGTGGTTGTACCAATTTACATTTCTCCCTACAGTGCACAAGGTTTCCCTTTTCTCCACATCCTTGCCAGTACTTGTTATTTCCTTTTTGATGATAGCCATTCTAATGAGTGTGAGGTGATACTTCATTGTGGTTTTGATTTACATTTCCCTGGTGATTGGTGGTGTTGAGTATCTTTTCATGTACCTGTTAGCCAACTCTATGTCTTCTTTGGAAATATGTCTATTCAAATCCTCTGCCCATTTTTTAGTTGGATTATCTTTTTTGCTGTTGAGTTGTGTGATTATATATTTTGACTATTAATCCCTCATCAGATATATGATTTGCAAATATCCAGTAGGTTGCCTTTTTATTTTATTGATGATTTCCTTTGATGTACAGAATCTTTTTAGTTTGATGTATTTCCACTTGTTTATGTTTGCTTTTGGTGTCAGATCCAAATACCGTCACCAAGACCAATGTCAAGGAGTCTACCACCTATATGTTCTTCAAGGATTTACATGATTTCAGGTTTTACTTTCAAGTCTTTAATCCATTTTGAGTTAATTTTTGTATGATTTAAGATAGCAGTCAAGTTTCATTCTTTGCCATGTGTCTGTGCAGTTTTCTCATCACCATTTATTGAAGAGACTTTTTTTTTTTCCTCATTATATATTATTTGGTCCTTTCTTGTAAATCAATTAACCATATATGTGTGGTTTTATTTCTGGGCTGTCTACTCTGTTCCATTGATCTATATGTTTGTTTTTAATGCTGACACCATACTGTTTTGATTACTATAGCTTTGTAATATAGTTTGAAATCAGGGCATGCAGTGGCTCCAGCTTTGTTCTTTTTTCTCAAGATTTTTTTTGGCTTTTGGGGTCTTCCATGGTTTCATACAAATATTAGGATTGTTTGTTCTATTTTTGTGAAAAATGCCATTGGAATTTTGATAGGGTTTGCATTGGATCTGTAGATTACTTTGAGCAGTGTGGACATTTTAACAATGTTAATTCTTGCACTCCATGAACACATATCTTTCAATTTATTCGCGCCTTCTTCAATTTCTTTCATTAGTGTGTTGTAGTTTTCAGTGTACAGGTGTTTTTACCTCCTTGGTTAAATTTATTCTGAGGTATTTTTTTCTTTTTTGATGCAATTGTAAATGGGATTGTTTTCTTAATTCTGTTTCTTATAAGTCATTATTAATGTGTAAAAACGCATCAGATTTTTGTGTATTGATTCTGTATTCTGTAATGTTGGTTTTGTTTATTAGTTCTAACAGGTTTTTTTTGTGTGTGTGAAGTCCTTATGGTTTTCTGTATGTAATATGTTGTCATTTGCAAATGGTGACAGTTGTACTTCTTCCTTTCCAATTTTAATGCCTTTTATCTCCTATTCCTGCCTTATTGTTCTGATTAAGACTCCCAGTACTATGATGAATAAAAGTGGTGAGACTGGGCATTCTTGTCTTGTTTCTAATCTTAGAGGGAAAGCTTTCAGCTTTTCACCTTTGAGTATGAGGTTAGCTGTGGGCTTGTCACATATGAACTTTATTATGTTGAGGCGTGTTCCCTCTATACCTAGTTTGTTGAGAGTTTTTATCATAAACAGGTGTTGAATTTTGTCAAATGCTTTTTCTGCATCTATTGAGATGATCATATGATTTTTGTTGTTCATTTTGTTAATGTGGTATATCACATCGACTGATTTGTGGATGTGTTGAACCATTCCTGCTTCTCTGGAATAAATCTCACCTAATTATGGTGTATGATCCTTTTAAGGTATTGTTCAATTCTGTTTGCTAATATTTTGTTGAGGATTTTTGCATCTATGTTCATCAAGGAAATTGACCTGTAATTTTCTTTTTTTGTGATATCTTTGTTTTGTTTAGATGTTTGGGTGATTCTGGCCTCATAAAATGAGTTTCAGAATATTCCCTCATCTTCTATATTTTGGAAGAATTTGAGAAGAATTCATATTAATTCTTCTTTGAATGTTTTAGGATTCACCTCAATCACTTTACATTTATTTTTTATGTATCTTTATGTAAAAAGTGGCTTTCCTGTAGACAACATATGGTTGGGCTAGTTTTTGATCCACTCTAACTTTGATCCATTCTGTCTTTGTTTTGATGCTTAGACTATTGATATATTTACAGTAAGTCCCCTACATACGAACCTTCAAGTTGCAAACTTTCATAGGTGCAAACGTGTGTTCACATGTCCAATCACCTAAGTTAGTTTGTGTGTCTGGCATACACTGTCACGTGCATGCATCCTCTACAAGTGGTAGAGCTTTTGTGTACTTTACAGTGCTGTATAGAATACAGTAGTACAGTATCTTTATTTCAAGCTAGATCTGCAAGAAAACGACTTCATTGAACTCCTTGCTGTGCAACACGAGGAGCTTACTAGTGAAGACCTGATGGAACTGGAGGCCCAGAGAAAGGACAAAGAGAGACAAGAGGAAGAAGTAGCTAAAGCACTGAAGAGATTCACGATGACGAAATGGCAAAGGGATTTTCTTTGTTTGAGGAGGCACTATTAGTTTTTGGGGCACATGACCTGAACATAGATGGTACATGAAGGTTGCAGCAGCCGTTCAGAATGCAATCCATTGCTACTGTGTCATCTATGATGAGAAAAAAAGAGCTACTACCCAGACATCACTGGATCATTTTTTTCAATGGGTAGATAGAATTGAATCCAGCAAGGAACCAGAACCTGAGCCATCAACATCAGGCGTGAGTGAAATTGCAGCTTGCCCTCCATCTCCTACTGCTGACGATCCTTCAGCTCTACCATCTCCCACCTCCTCTCACTCCTCCACTCAGTAACTCTTCTTGCCTGTTCACTCGATGCCAGCCCCTGTATGCCAGCTGTTGTACTGTACTACTGTACTTTTCAAGGTACTGTACTGTAAGGTTAAAAATGTTTTCTTTATTTTTTGAGTTTGTTTGTTTTTTATGTATTATTTGTGTGAAAAGTATTAAAAACCTATTACAGTACAGTACTATATAGCCAATTGTGTTAGTTGGGTAATTAGGCTAGCTTTGTTGGACTTATGAACAAATTGGACTTACAAATGCATTCTCGGAACTGAACTCGTTCATATGTAGGGGACTTACTGTAAAGTGATTATATAGTTGGATTAATATCTGTATTTGTTAATCTTTTCTATTTATTGCTCTTGTTCTTTGTACCAGTTTTAGCCTTCCATTTTTTTCTGCCTTTTGTGATTTTAATTAAGCATTGTATATGATTCTATTTTCTATCTTTTCTTAGCATATCTATTTTACTTTTTAAGCCATTTCCCTAGAGATTGCAATAATCCAAATCCACTCTCAAATAACACTATACTACTTCGTATGTAGTATAAATATCTTATAATAAAAAATATTCCGGATTCTTCCTTCCTGTTCCTTGTATCCTTGCTCTCATTCATTTCATTTATACATAGCATAGTTACTTATACAAAAATATATAGTTGACTTCTAAACAACATGGGTATGAACTGTTGGGTCTACTTCTATGTTTTTCTTTTTTTCAATAAATACAGTACTACACAATCTGTACTGGTTGAAGCCACAGATGCAGAACCTCGGATAGTTTTGTGGAGGGATCACTATGGGACTTGAGCATCCATGGATTTTGGTATCTGTGGTGGATCCTGGAACCAATCCCCTGTAGATACTGAGAGACAAATGATTTTTAACTGTGTGGGGGTCTTCACCCCTACCCACAGCCATGTTTTTCAAGTGTCAACTGAACATATGTATGCATATATAATCAAATAAATGTTTGCTATTAATGTTTGAACAAACTTTTACCTGTTATATCAACTAAGAATAAGAAAAATAAAAGATTTGTATTTTACTTTCCCTTGTGCCTGCCCCAGTGTTCTTCCTTTTTCTTATGTAGATCTGAGTTTCTGAACTATACTATTTTCCTTGTCTCTAAAGGACTACTTTAAACATTTCTTTTAAGGCTGGTCTACTGACAAGAAATTTCCTCAAGTTTTGTTGATCTGAGAGTCTTTTTTTCTCATTCAATTTTGAGGAATAATTTCACAAGGTATAGATTTTTTTGTTGGCAGGTTTTTCCTCTCAACACTTTAAATACTTTACTCCATTCTCCTCTTGCTAGCATAGTTTCTTAGGGGAAGTTAGACATAATTCTTATTTTTCCCTTTCTGTGGATAAGGGGTTTTCTTCCTATGTCATCTTTCAGATTTCTTCCTTTATCCTTAATTTTCTGAAATTTGAAAATGATATGTCTAGATGTATTTTTTTGGCCTTTTTCCTGCTTGGTGTTTTCTGCTTCTTTCATCAGTGGGTTGTATCTAACATTAATTTGCAGAATTTCACCATCATTACTGTTTCAAATATTTTTTATGCTCCTTTGTTCCTTTATCACTTTCTTCTCATTCTGTTATTTCCATTATGCATATTGAACACTTTTTGTAGTTATCCCACAGTTCTGGGATATTCTGTTCTGCTTTTTTCGGTCTTTGTTCTGTTTACTTTTCAGTTTTTGAAGTTTCTATTAACATATTCTCAAACTCAGAGATTCTTTCCTCAGCCATGCCCAATCTACTAAATTAGCTCATCAAAGGCATTCATCATTTCTGTTATAGTATTTTTGATCTCTAGCATTACTTTTTTATTCTTTTTTATTTCTATCTCTCTACCTTACACTGTCCATCTGTTCTTGTTTGTTGTCTACTTTTTTTCATTCAAGTGCTTAGCATGTTAATCATAGATGTTTTAAATTCCCAGTCTGATATTTCCAACATCTTTGCCATAGCTGATACTGGTTCTTATGCTTACTCTGTGTTTTTTGTCTTTTAGTATGCCTTGTAATTTTTGTTGAAAGCCAGAAATGATGTACTGGTAAAAGGAACTCTTATAAAATACTGGTGTGGTGTGGTGGTAAGGTGTGGGTAGAAAAGAAGTATTCTACGGTTATATGTTAAGGTCTTAGTCTTTTAATGAGCCTGTGGCCCTGGGCTGTGGATTTCACAAGTGCTTCTTAGTTTTCCTTACTCTTAGGTGGGCAAGATAGCAGGAGTGGGCTGGAGTTGGGTGTTTCCCTTCCTCCAAATGGAAGGCTAGAGGGAGACGGAGTTGAGTATTTCTCTTCTCCCACGTCAGTTAAGCTCTGATAAAACCTCAGTTGTTTAGTGTCCATTAAATAGTTTCTCTTGAGGGCAGGCCTTATTAAGAAGAACAGAATTCTCTGGTGTATTTCAAAATTATTTATTTCCTCTCCCCTATGGAAGCATGAGTGGATTTTTGTCCAGTATTCACCCTGAGGACTTGTTAGAGCTCCTGGATGTTAATCTTACAAAAGCAAGGTGGTCCCTTCATTGACTAGGCCCTCCTGGAATTTTTAATCTCAGAGTTGTCAACACTGTGCCTGCAGTAACTTGTCAGTTATAGTTTAGGATTTCCTACCCGGGAGGCACTGGTTCCTCCAGAGATCTCTGCTGGTGAGTTTCTGCTCCTGTAAGTTCTGAATCTCTGTATCCACTTACCTGTCTCGATTTTGGGGGTATTGGTTCTCTGTGTGACCTCCCTTTTCTGAGGAATCCAAGAATATGTGTTGATTTTTTTCATTTTGTTCAGCTTTTACTTCTTAGGATGGTGTGACAACTTCTAAGCTCCTTACATGTTGGACTGGAAACCAGAAGTGCCCTAACTTACTTTTTGAAGGGGCAGTCTATTTTGAGTTGCTAATTGAGCTAGGTATTTGCCTTATTAAGTAATACTCATTTTACAATGCTTGCTATGTGCCAGACACTGTTCTAAAGCCTTCAGGCCAACTCATTTAGTCCTCATAACAATTATTTCCATTAAATACTATTACTATCCATGTTTCATAGATGAGGAAACTGAGGCACATAATTTGGATACATAACAAATTGAGGATATACATCACTTGCTTGAGGTCACCAAGCTCAGAACAACTTATATTTTATTTTCTTTTTACTCTAACTGCGTTATAAACTGGTTCAAATCATCAGAATAACTTCCTCTAAGTAATAGAATGTGGTTGAGGTAAAGCTCTGCCAGATGGGCCAAAACCTTCAGAAGCCCTGACAGGTTCTGTGTTTATACTTTTTGGAGCCCTGAGTCAACCATGTAGAAAGTCTTGCTTCCCTATTACAGAGACACATGAATAGACCTGTGAGAGGATGACATCATTAGTACTGGTGTAGATGGAGAGACCTTGGGATAGTATGGTGAGAGAGACCCATGTATCCCAGCATTCCAGCTGAACCTACCTTCCTGCTGTCCTTGCCAGTGTTTCACATATGTAAATTAGTGACCTTGGAGGTGTTAGTTTGGATGAGCCCCACAAGACTGAATCTTAAGTCAACATCCCTTGAAAAAGAACTGCCCACTTGAACTAAGTTAAGCCACAGACCTGAGAAATAATCAGTGGTGTTTTTATTAAGGCAGTAGGTTTAGGGGTGCATTGTTACACAGTGTAAATAAATGAACAAAGAATGTGCATTCTTTTTTGCAGAACATTGGATATTGGTTGTAGAGAATTCAAATTGAAGGATTTCAAGGAATTAACAACAAATATAAATCTAAATGAGACATACTTAATTATTTGTACTTAGAAATCTTTTCTTCCAGGTTTATTGTGATATAATTAACATATAACATTATGTAAGTTTAATATGTACAATATGATACTTTGATACGTGTATACATTGCAAAATGATTACCATGGTAAGGTTCATAATACATCTATCACCACATATAATTACCTGTTTTGCTTTGGTTTTTTTTTTTTGGTGTGTGTGAGGACCTTTAGGATCTACTCTCTTAGTAACTTTTAAGTATACAATACAGTATTTTTAACTACAGTCACCATGCTGTACATTATATTCCCAGAACTTGTTCATCTTATAACTGGAAGTTTGTTCCCTTTAACCAACATCTCCCCATTTCTTGCACCACATTTTGGCCACCAGTGGCATTTATATTGTAGAAAATGGCAGTTTCCTTCTTCTTCGTGGCTGAATAATATTCCAGTGTGTGTGTGTATGTGTGTGTATATAAAATAGATATCACATTTCCTTTTGCCATTCTTCTGTCAGTGGACACTTAGGTTCCTTCCATGTCTTAGCCATTGGGACTAAAGAACATGGGGATGCACATATCTCTTCAAGATAATTACTTCATTTTGGGGGGATATATACCCAGAAGTGGGATTACTATGTCACATGGTAGCTCCATTTTTAATTTTTCAAGGTACCTCTATACTGTTTATGTTGGTACAGCCAACAGTGTATAAGGGTTCCCTTTTCTCCACACCTTTGTCAACACTTAATCTTGCCTTTTTGAATATAGTCATTTTCAAAGGTGTGAGGTGATAGCTCATTGTGGTTTTGATTTTCATTTTCCTAATGATTAGTGTTGAGCACCTTTTTAATGTATGTGTTGGCCATTTATATGTCTTCTTTGGAAAAATATCTATTCAGGTCCTTAGCCTAGTTTTTAATCAGGTTGTTGTTGTTGTTATCACTTTCTACTGATTTGTATGAGTTCCTTTTATATTTTGGAAATTAGCCATTTATCAGATCTATGATTTGAAAATATTTTCTTCCATTCCATAGGTTCCTCTTTATTCTGTTGATTGTTTGTTTGATTTTTTTTTTTTTTTTTGCTGTGCAGAAGCTTTTTAGTTTGTTGCCACAGTTGTTGGTATTTGCTTTTGTTAATTTGCTTTTGATGTCATATTCAAAAAGTCATTACCAGGATGAACGAATGTAAAAGGAACTTTTTTCCCCTAAGCTTTCTTCTAGAAGTTTTATGGTTTCTGGTCTTACATTTAAGTCTTTAACCCATTTCCAGTAATTTTTGTGAGTGGTGTAAGACAGGGGCCCAATTTTATTCTTTTGCATGTGAATATTTCATTCTTAGGCAGTTTTTTCTTAGGCATTTATTGAAGATACTGTCCTTTCATTATTGAGTATTCTTGGTTCTTTTGTCAAATATTGTTGTTGCATATTTATGGGTTTATTTCTGGGCTCTCAATTCTTTTACCTTGATCTATGGGCCAGTTTTTATGCTAGTACCATACTATTTTGATTACTGTAGCTTTGTAATATGTTGTTTTGAATTCAGAAGGTATGAGGCCTCCAGTTTTGTTCTTTCACAAGATTGTTTTTCCTATTTTTTTTTTTTTTGTGGTCCCATATGAATTTTAGAATTGCTTTTCCTATTTCTGTGAAAAATGTCATTGAAATTTTGATAGGGATTGCACTGAATCTATAGATGACTTGGGTAGTAGTATGGACATTTTAAGAATATTAGCTATTCCTATCCATGAACACAAGATAGCTTTCCAATCATTTTTGTTTTCTTCAATTCCTTTCATTAATATCTTACAGTTTTCAGTGTACAGATCTTTCACCTCCTTGATTAAATGCATTCCTAAGCATTTGATTATTTTTGATGCTATTATAATGGGATTGTCTTCTTTATTTTTTTCACGTAGTTCATTGTTAACAAATATAAAATGCAATTGAGTTTTGCATGTTGATTTTGTGCCCTTCAACTTTATTGAATTTTTAAGTTAGTTCTAACAGTTTTTTGATGGAGTCTTTAGGATTTTCTGTATATAACATCAAGTCATCTGCAAACAAAGACAATTTTACTTCTTCCTTTCTGATTTTATTTCTTTTTCTTGCCTGATTACTCCAGCTAGGATATCCAGTATTGTGTAGAATAGGAATGGTGAGAGTGGGCACTTTCTTTTCCCTGAATTTAGAGGAAAGCTTTCAAACTTTCATCACTGAGTATGATGTTAGCTGCAGGCTTATAATTTATGACCTCTGTTATGCTGAATTGCAGTGCTTCTGTACCCACTTTGTTTAGAGTTTTTATTATTTAAAGATGTTAAATTTTTTTCAAATGATTTTTCTGCATCTATTGATACGATCATATGATTTTTATCCTTCATTCCATTCATGAGGTTTATCACAATGATTGATTTACATTGTTGAATCATCCTTGTAGCCCTGTATTGCCCCTTAATTTCATTTAGCTGCATTTATCAGCCTTTCCAACAAAGATTATCACTTTCCTAACTTGGGGATTCATCATTCAATGCTCTTCTTTATTTAACAATATCTTTTCACCAAACTTATTATACAAGGCATGTTAGGGTATAGTTTTCTCTTTTTTTAAAAATAAATTTAGTTATTTGTTTATTTATTTTTGGCTATGTTGGGTCTTTGTTGCTGTGCGTGGGCTTTCTCTAGTTGCGGCAAGCAGGGGTTACTCCGTGTGGTGCATGGTCTTCTCATTGCGGTGGCTTCTCTTGTTGCGGAGCATGGGCTTCTGTAGTTGCAGTACGCAGGCTTGGTAGTTGTGGCACATGGGCCTAGTTGCTCCGTGGCATGTGGGATCCTCCCAGACCAGGGTTCGAACCTGTGTCCGCTGCATTGGCAGGCAGATTCTTAACCACTGCACCACCAGGGAAGTCTGAGGGGTATAGTTTTGTGTTTGTTTTAGTTGTATTGCCTAGAGGTGATGTTTTAATCCCAGCTATTTCACTGAATTTCATGTTCTTGAAGTATTTCAGGAAAAAGAAAGTATTTCTTCCTCTTACTGATTATTTCATTGGTGAGAGAAATGATACATTTTTGAGTTGTAATTATATACATGTTATATATTTAAAATGCTTTGGAATAGGTTTTATGGAAATTATATTCTTAAAAATTTTAACTTTTCTACCCATTTTATTCTCACTGTCTATTAGAAAGTATTTTTTTCATATAGATTTATTTTTGAAAGTTGAAAAAAACGTTCAAAATTTCCCATTTTTCCTAGATGTTTCATGGAACAATCACAGAAGAGCTAACCAATCATAGAGAATGGAGTCACTATAATGAAAATATAATAGAAGATCAAAAATATTTTGTTTTTGTGAAGTTCAGTGGCCTGCATTTAAAATCTATGGAAAGTTTTCAATCTTGTATCTCTCTTAGAGTGTGCATCTTCTCAAACAATTTTATTACAGATATTCATCCACTTCAGAGTTGTATAAAATTAGTCAAACTTGATCTCCATGGAAATCAGGTAAGCAATAGCCATTTCAGTTATCTGCATATAAATGAAGTTGATATTTAATAAGCACTTATGTTATCTATGTACAGTATTTCTCCCAGGTAGTCTTATATGTGAAATATAAACAATTCAAAATTAAATAAAAAATATATATAAACACAAAAATTTTAAGTATAAGCAAACATTTTTAATTTAAATTATCTAGACCAACGGTGTGTGATTTGGTTTACTTCTTAAATCCATAGTCTTAAGACTACTTCTTGACTTCTTAATTTTTTAATGACCTATAATTGACATATAGTATTACATTAATTTCAGGTATAAAACATAATGGTTCAATATTTGTGTATATTGCAAAATGATCACAATAAGTCAAGTTAACATCCATCACCAAAGAGTTACAATTTTTCCCTTGTGATGAGAACTTTTAATATCTGCTCTCTTAGCAACTTTCAAATATATAATCCAGTATTATTAACTGTACTCACCCTGCTGTATATTATATCCCCAGGACTCATTTATTTTATAACTGAAAATTTGTATCTTTTCAGCAACTTCACCATGTCACCCACCCCCTCTGTCTCTGAATCACCAATGAGTTCTCTGTATCTAAGAGTTTGCTTTTTGTTTGTTTTTTGCTTTTTTAAATTCCACATGAGTTAGATCATATGGTACTTGTCTTTTTCTGTCTGACTTATTTCATTTTGTGTAATGCTCTAAACATCCACCATTTTGTTGCAAATGGCATGATTTCATTCTTTTTTGAGTCAGTAATACTCCACTGTGTATACACACAACATTTTCTTTATTTATTCATCTATAGATAGACACTTAGGTTGCTTTCACGTCTTGGCTATTATAAAGCTGCAGTGAACATGGGAATGTATGTGTCTTTTTGAGCTAGTGTTTTCATTTCCTTGAAATAAATTCCTGGAGGTAGAATTGCTGGCTCATATGGAAGCTTTATTTTGAATTTTTTGAGGAACCTCCTTGCTGTTTTCATAGTGGCTGCACCAATTTACAATTGCACAAACACTGCACATGGTTCCCTTTTCTCCTCATCCTTGCCAACTTGTTATTTCTTGTCTTTTTGATAATAGCCATTCTAATAGGTGTGAAGTGATTGAATTTGTGGTTTTAATATGCATTTCCCTGATGATTGGTGATGTTGAGTATCTTTTCATGTACCTGTTGGCCATTGGATGTCTTCTTTGGAAAAACATTAACTTAGATCCTCTTCCCATTTTTTAGTTGGATCGTTTGGGTTTTTGCTATTGTTGTATGAATTCTTTATGTATTTTGGATATTAGCCCCTTCTCAGATATGATTTGCAAATATTTTCCCCCATTCAGTAGGTTACCTTTTCTTTTCTTTTTTTTGGTAAGATTTATTTATTACTTATTTATTTATTTTTATTTATTTTTGGCTGCATCGGGTCTTTGGTTGCAGCACACGAGATCTTTGTTGAGCATGTGGGATCTTTCGTTGTGGTACCTGGGCTCCAGAGCACGTGGGCTCTGTAGTTTGTGGCACGCAAGCTCTCTAGTTGAGGTGCGCGAGCTCAGTAGTTGTGGCACGCAGGTTTACTTGCCCCGTGGCATGTGGGATCTTAGATGCCTGGCCAGGGATCGAACCTGCGTCTCCTGCATTGTAAGGCAGATTCTTTAACACTGGACCACCAGGGAAGTCCCAGTTGCCTTTTCATTTCATTGATGGTTTCCTTTACTGTACAGAAGCTTTTTAGTTTGACATCATCTCACTTGCTCAGTTTTGGTTTTTTTTAGCCTTTGCTTTTGGTGTCAAATCAAAAAAATATATTGCCAAGACCCATGTCAAGGAGCTTACCACCAATGTTTTCTTCTAGGAGTTTTATGGTTTCAGATTTTGTGTTCAAGTCTTTAATCCATTTCGAGTTAATTTTTGTGTATAGCATAAGATAGTGGTCAAGTTTCATTCTTTCACAAGTGCCTGTCCAGTTTTCCCAACACAATTTATTGACGAGACTCTTCTTTTCCCATTGTATATTCTTGGCTCCTTTTTTGTAAATCAATTGAACATATATGTGTGGGTTTATTTCTGGGCTATCTTTCTGTTCCATTGACCTATGTGTTTGTTTGTTTGTTTTTAAATGCCAGTACCATACTGTTTTTTTTTTTACTGTAGCTTTGTAATATTCTTGAATTCAGGAAGTGTGAGGGCTCCAGCTTTGTTCTTTCTCAAGATCGTTTTGCCTATTTGAGGTTTTTTGTAGTTTCATACAAATGTTAGGATTATTTGTTCTATTTATGTGAAAAATGCCACTGAAATTTTGGTATGGCTTGTGTTGAATCTGTAGATTGCTTTGGGTAGTATGAACGTTTTAACAATATTAGTTCTTGCAATTCACAAGCACAGAGTATCTTTCAATTTATTTATGTCTTCTTCAATTTCTTTTCAGTATGTCTTATAGTTTTCAGTGTACATATCTTTCACATCCTTGGTTAAATATATTCCTAGGCATTTTATTCTTTTTGATGAAGTTGTGAGTGGGATTGTTTTATTAATTTCTCTTTCTGATAGTTAATACTTAATGTGTAGACAGTCAACATAATTTTGTGTATTGATTTTGTATTCTGAAATGTTACTGATTTTATTTATTAGTTCTAACAGTTTTTTATGGAGTATTTAGGGTTTTCCATATACAGGCATACTGCATTTTATTGGGCATCACTTTATTGCACTTCACAGATACTGCATTTTTTACAAATTGAAGGTTAGCATTTTTTAACAATAAAGTATTTTTTACTTAAGGTATGTACATTGGTTTTTTAGACATAATGCTATTGCACACTTAATAGATTACCGTATAGTGTAAACAACTTTAATATGCACTGGGAGACCAAAAAATTTTTGTGACTTGCTTTATTGCAATATTTGCTTTATTGCAATGGCCTGGAGCTCAACACACAAAATCTCTGAGGTATGCCTGTATAATATCATGTAATCTGCAAAAAGTTACAGTTTTACTTTTTCATTTCCAATTTGGTTGCCTTTTGTTCCTTCTTCTTGCCTAATTGCTCTGTCTAGGACTTCTGGCTTCCAGTGCTATGCTGAATAAAAGTAGTGAGAGTGGGCATCCTTGTCTTATTCTTGCTCTTAGAGGAAAATATTTTATCTTTTCACCACTGAGACTGATGTCAGCTGTGAGCTTGTCAGATATGGGCTTTATTATGTTGAGGTACATTCCCTCTATACCCAGCTTGTTGAGTTTTAATCATAAATGGATGTTGAATTTTGTCAAATACTTTTTCTATATCTGTTGTGATGATCGTATGATATTTATCCTTCATTTTGTTAATGTGGAGTATCACTATCACGTTGATTGATTTGACCCCTTAAGTTTTTCATGTAAGGGAAGTATTTTATAAAAGTTTAAAGAGTCTGCTTATTACAAAGGGACTTTTATTGAATGGAGTATATATGTTTGTTTATTTAATTACACTATTAATTACAGACACCTAGTGTATTTTGGTTTACCCCAGTCATCATTTGGGTAATTAGAAATTCTGTTTTTGCTTACTAATGAGAAATTTGCTATTTGGGAAAACATTGAATTACAGAAGATGTTTAATATTTTTCCTTTTTCAATGTAATTCATGGAAAATTTATATTTGTATTTAACATATTATTATTAATGATATTTCAGATAAAGAGTCTACCAGATACCAGATTTTGGAGTGGATTGAAGAACCTAAGACTTCTCTATCTACATGACAATGGGTTTGCAAAGTTAAAGAATGTATGTATGTTATCTGCTTGTCCAAGCCTCATTGCCCTCACTATGTTTGATTGTCCCGTGAGCCTTTTAAAAGGATATAGACATGTTCTTGTCAACAGTATATGGTCTCTCAAAGCACTGGATCATCATGTGATTTCTGATGAAGAAATAATTCAGAACTGGAATCTTCCTGAAAGATTCAAAACATATAACCACCGACTTTTCTTTAATTTCTGCCCTGCTTTGAAAAAGGTAATTAGCTTCATTAGGGTTTCATTTTAAATAAATGTATAGAAGTAAAATTTTAGCTTCTAAATTCTTCACCTAAATTATATAAACCAGTATTTTGTATCATTTACATAAAATATAGTAAACTAATGAATATATTAGTAATGTCTTATAACTAAAAAATTATAAAATCCTATATGCCTACTGCTAAAAATTATTGAACATAGGATTATCAAATTGTAGAGAAACAAATATTTGACTTTTTTGGGTCTCCATTATGTTTCAATAGCTTTAAGGAGGTATAGCTTACTTACTGTAAACTTCACCCATCTTACATGTATGATTCCATAATTTTGGTAAATTAACAGTCCTGTATAACTGTCTTCACAATCCAGTGTTAGAAATTTCCACCACTCCACCAGTTTCCTTCTTTCCCATCTGCAGTTAATCCCCACTCCCAACTTGGTCCTAGGTAACCATTGATCTGTTTTCTGTCTCTATTAATTTATTTTTCTAAACATTTTATAAAAATGGAATCATAGAATATGTAGTCTTTTTCACCTGCCTTCTTTCACCTAGGGTGATGTGTTAGAGCCTTATTCATGTTGTAGCATGTATCAGTAGTTTGTTCCTTTTGATTGCTGGGTATTATTCCATTATGTGAATATATTACATTTTCTTTGTTCATTCACCAATGGACATTTGGATTATTTCTAGTTTTTGTTATTATGAAAATGCTGCTATAAACACCTACTTTCATGTCTTTGTGTAGACATATATTTTCATTTTCTTTGGGTAGATACTTAGGAGTGCATTTGCTGAGATGTATGGTAAGTTTATGTTTAACTTTTTAAGAAACTGAATTGTTTTCTAAAAAGTGGAAACCACTGATGCATGAAGGTTCCATTTTCTGTATGTCCTTTCAAACACTTAGTATTTTCTATCTTTTGCACTATAGACATTCTAGTAGGTGTGAAGGGTATTTCACAATGGTTTTAATTTTTATATCTCTAAAAAGTAATGATGATGATGATAAGCATCTTTTCATCTGCTTATTAACTATGCATATATCTTCTTTGGTCCAATGTCTATACAAATTTTTTGCCCATTTTTAAAGTGGGTGTTTGTCTCATTATTGATTTATAACAGTAGATATCTGGGTATAAGTCCTCTATCAGATAGAAGAATTGCAAATATTTTCTCCTAGCCTGTAGCTTGTCTTTTCATTTTCTTAATGGTCTTTTTGAAGCAAAAAGTTTTGAGTTTTATGAAGTCCAATTTAGAATTTTTTGTTTATGGATCATGCTTTTGGTGTTATATCTAAGAACTCTGCCTAATTCAAGGCCAAAAATTTTTTCTTTTATGTTTTATTCTAAAATTTTAATAATTATATCTCTGAAATTTAGATCTATGTTTTATCTTGAATGAATATTTTTACATGGTGTGAAGTAAGAGTCTAAGTTTATTTTTTGCATGTGGATATTCAATTATACCAGTCCCATTCCCCCAGTGAATTGCCTTGATATTTTTTGTTAAAAATCAGTTGGCCATAAATGTAAGCATTTATTTCTAGACTCTCAATTATATTCCAGTGGTCTATATAGCTGTCCTTACAGCAGTACTACACAGTCTTGATTACTATAACTTTGTAGTTAAGTTTCAAAATAGGGAAGTGTGAGTTCTCCAACTTTGCTCTTCTTTTTCAATATTGCTTTAGCTATTCAGGGTTCCTTGCATTTACAAATGAATTTTAGGATCAGCTTGTCAGTTTCTACAATGATTCCTGCTGGGATAGTGATAAGGATTCCATTTAATTTATAGATCAATTTGTGGAGAATTACCATCTTTATAATACTAGTCTTGTCCTTGAACATGAACTGTCATTTTATTTAAGTACTCTTTAATTCTCTCAGTTTTGTTGTTTTCAGTATACAAGTCTTTCACTTAATTTTTGAAAATTTATTTCTATGCATTTTATTTATTTTTGTGATATTGTGAATGGAATCATTTATTAATTTCATTTTGTATTGTTTTTTATTAGCATATAGAAATACAATTAAAATTTTATTTAATCTGATATTCTGCCACTTTACTATTCTCATTTCTTAGTTCTAGAAGTTTTTGGTTGACTCAGAATATTTGTTTTTTGACTGAAAGTGGATTTTTTTTTCCATATTTGAATGATTCCATTAGGAAATAGTTTATTTGTTTCAATGTTTAATTCCAGGCATTTGATTATTATCTGGATTTTTAATGGAAGAGGATAAAATATTCAATTTCTAAATAGTTAATATGGTGACATTACATGTTCAAATCACCATTGTATGTTGACTTTTAAAATGTTGAAAGAAGTACTTGGGAAACTTGATATCTAGTTGTAGGTTACAAAATACTTAAATGGATAGACAAAAATAGCAGAAAACATGCTTCATGTCATATGAATATTAGAGCAAATAAGTCATGTCAGTGTCCAAAATAAGTGGTTAATTCTGCAGGTATTAGACAAGTCAGGTACATGATATAGAAAGTAAAGATGTATGTTTCAGAACAGTGTAATGTGTTGTAAGTATATATAATTCTGCATATATACATATATACACATTGAATATTGATGAAAAATCTAAAAACATTTGAACAGTAATCACATCTGAAAGGATATATAAACAATAAACAGTGATTATACAAGGGAAGCCTAGAGATTAGAAGGTTGAAAGACTTTTTATAGCTGCATATGATTCTTTAAAAATTATGAGTATATTAATGATTTTATAATAATAGTTTAAAAAACGTGGGGAAATATAAAACAAGGCAATATTTAAGTCTGGTATCTTTTTTTTTTTTATGGAGGAGGGAGAAATTCAAATAGGAATTATTTATTTATTTATTTTTGGCTGTGTTGGGTCTTCATTTCTGTGCAAGGGCTTTCTCCAGTTGCAGCAAGCGGGGGCCACTCTTCATCGCGGTGCGCGGGCCTTTCACCGTCACGGCCTCCAGTCGCGCAGGCTCAGCAGTCGTGGCTCACGGGCCCAGTTGCTCCGCGGCATGTGGGATCTTCCCAGACCAGGGCTTGAACCCGCGTCCCCTGCATTGGCAGGCAGATTCTCAACCACTGCGCCACCAGGGAAGCCCTAAGTCTGGTATCTTAACCAGGGCTCTAAAGGAAGAATTTCATTTAGGTATTCTAGTTGTGTGGTATGGTGTAATCAAAGGTAGGAACAGACATGACCCTTTTAAGGACAATCAAAATGACTGAGGTTTGTATAAGGAATTAGTTGGAATTTAGAGGCAGGGGGAGTACTGAAAAGAATCTTGGATGATATACCAAGGAGTTTAGACTTCTTAATAAATGTTATGAAGATCTACTGAAGTAGTTTGAGTAGGAAATTAAAAGACATTCTGTCATAGTTGTTGTCTATGAATAACTAGTTTTTATAAATAAAAAGTTTTTTTAAAGGAGATTAATCCAGTATTTTACTAACAGATTAATGGGGATTAGGAGACAGATGAGGGCAGAGAGACCAATTATTGTAGGCCAGAAATGATGTAATTAGGGTTGATACAGGAAGATAGCAGTGGCAAAGAAGAAAGAAGATAGCATAAAGTAGAGGAAAGACACTCTAAAAGCCATTGTGGCAGGCACTTCATGTATTTTATTCCTTCATTCCTTTGCCAAATATGTATTGAGCACCTAATATGTGAGAGAGATTATTTTGGATTCTGTGGTAAATAATACTGACAAAGGTCCTGCTCTCATGAACTCCAGTGGAAAGACATAGGGAATAAACTTGTAAGCAAAAAACAGTCAATCAGTCAACCATAGAATGTCAGATAGTGTTAATTTCTAAATAAAATAAAATGGTAACATAGGATGAAGGGGGTAGAGATTTAGGCAAATACTTTAGTTAGGGTGGATGGGGAAGGACTTTCTGAAAAGTGTTTTATCTATTTATCATATCCTTTGATTTGGAAAGGTATTACTCTTATTTTATGGAAGAAAATGAAATATAGTGAGGTTTAGGAACTTATCTAATATAAGACATCTAGACAGTCATGAAGCTGAGATTTCACGTCTGTCTTGGTCTTAGTCCTACAATCAACATTACATCGCAAAGGACCAGTACAAAGATTTGGCAAGATTTTTTAAAAAATTGATTGAATGCAATAGGAGAAGAATAAGTGAAGAAAGACTCCTCTGGTATTTTGAACTTTGGGAATCAGTAATCAGAGAAATAAATAACCTAGTTAACAGAAATGGTGGCATTTGAAGAGTTTTGATAGAAAGTTAAGTTTGGTCATGTTTATTTGAGGCAGGATATTGATAGTGAGATATCAGCCAGGCATTGGAAATGAAGAACTAAAATTCAGAAATAGTGTTCTAGGTCTAAGATGTAAATCCAGTAGTCATTTGCTCGAGCTCATAGTTGAAGCCAAGCTGTCACAGGAAAATGTAGGGATCAATAAAGTCTAAGACCTAAGGACAGAGCCTTAGAGCGCAGTCTCATTTTGTGCATAGAAAGCAGTAGAAACAATGAGGAAAACAGAGATTGATCCAATGACATAGAAGGAAAAACAGAGACATGGCTTTATTACCACTTAAGAGAAAAGAGTGATTTAAAAATGAATAATGTTTTTAAAGAGCCAATAAAAGTTAGCACTGATACAAAACTATTTTGAAAGGCTTTTTGACAGTGAAGAGGTTATTACATCTTTGGAATTTCACTAACTTGTAGGGGTGTATATGAAATTGTAATGGTTAATACGTGATTGCCAAGTATAGAAACTTTTCGGAGAAAATTTTGGACAAAGGAAGCATAATGCCTTAACTGTAGACAATAAGATTAATGGAAAGCCTTAAAAAAAAAAAGTGAGATGATACTATAATGTATTTTTAAGCTGAGGGAAATTAGTTTTAATTTTTGAAAACGAGGTTGAAAATGTCAAAAAAAAAGGGAATAATTGAAGAAAAATGTTGTGGAGAAAGCATTAATAGAAAGCATCGCAACCGGAGTAAGCCTGAAAGAGATATAGGTACACCAAATTCCAGCAGAATTTTTGTGAGTTGTAGAGATTTAAAGAAATCCATTTGAATAAAAGTTTTTCAGTTTACGTATAAATTTTTATTCATTATTTTTGCTAGAAGCAATGTTCTTTTGGTTATTCGTTGATTATTGAAAGATTTTATTTAACTTATAGCAGTATAAATGAACACTTGAGAAAGGAATAAATGACAACCTGTGGGGTTATTTATTTATTTAGTAGTGTTTGAAATACATTTTCAAAACATTTAGTTGCACTTACTGAGTATAAGAACATTATGAAAACTGAAAAATTATAATGAACCTCATAATATTTCACACAATTTTTTCAGTAAGTATTATTCTTTTATCAGAAGGGCATGGATGTAGAAATTTAAGAAATCTATGTTCATTCTAAACGAACAAATTAATGTGATTAAAACTTGTGCCCAGAGGAGGAGCTTCAAGATGGCGGAAGAGTAAGATGTGGAGATCACCTTCCTCCCCACAAATACATCAGAAATACATCTACATGTGGAACAACTCCTACAGAACACCTACTGAATGCTGGGAGAAGACCTCAGACCTCCCAAAAGGCAAGAAACTCCCCATGTACCTGGGTAGGGCAAAATAAAAAAGAAAAACAGAGACAAAAGAAAAGGGACAGGACCCACACCAGTGGGCGGGAGCTGTGAAGGTGGAAAGGTTTCCACACACTAGGATGGCCCTTCACGGACAGAGACTGCGGGTGGCGGAGAGGGGAAGCTTCGGAGCCACGGAGGAGAACGCAGCAGCAAAGGTGCGGAGGGCAAAGCGGAGAGATTCCTGCACAGAGGATCGGTGCTGACCAGCTAGTGCACCACAGCTAGCCGGGAGGGAGTCCGGGAAAAAGTCTGGAGCTGCCGAAGAGACAAGAGACATTTTCTTGCCTCGTTGTTTCCTGGTGCGCGGGAGAGGGGATTAAGAGTGCCGCTTAAAGGAGCTCCAGAGACGGGCATGAGCTGCGGATATCAGCGAGGACCCCAGAGGCGGGCATGAGATGCTAAGGCTGCTGCTGCAGCCACCAAGAAGCCTGTGTGCAAGTACAGGTCACTATCCAAACCATCCCTCCCAAAAGCCTGTGCAGCCTGCCACTGCCAGGGTCCCGTGATCCAGGGACAACTTCCCCTGGAGAACGCATAGCACGCCTCAGGTTGGTGCAATGTCACACCGGCCTCTGCCGCCACAAGCTCGCCCCGCACTCCATACCCCTCCCTCTCCCCGGCCTGAGTGAGCCAGAGCCCCTGAAGCCGCTGGTCCTTTAACCCCATCCTGTCTGAGCGAAGAACAGATGCCCTCAGGCGACCTACACGCAGAAGTGGGTCCAAATCCAAAGCTGAACCCCAGGAGCTGTGCGAAGAAAGAAGGGAAAGGGAAATTTCGCCCAGCAGCCTCAGGAGCAGTGGATTAAATCTCTACAATCAACTTGATGTACCCTGCATCTGTGGAATACCTGAATAGACAACGAATTATCCCAAATTGAGGAGGTGGACTTTCGGAGCAACGAGATATATATTTTTTTCCCTTCTTCTCGATTTGTGAGTGTGTATGTGTATGCTTCTGTGTGTGATTTTGTCTGTAAAACTTTGCTTTTACCATTTGTCCTAGGGTTCTGTATGTCTGGTGTTTTTGTTTGTTTTTTTGTTTTTTTTATTAAAAATTTTTTTTAAAAATAATAATTATTTTTTTATTTTAATAACTTTTTTTATTTTACTTTATTTTATTTTACCTTCTTCTTTCTTTCTTTCCTTTTTTTCTCCCTTTTATTCTGAGCCGTGTGGAGGACAGGCTCTTGGTGCTCCAGCCAGGCATCAGGGCTGTGCCACTGAGGTGGGAGAGCCAAGTTCAGGCTACTGGTCCACAAGAGACCTCCAAGCTCCACGTAATATCAAATGGCAAAAATCTCCCAGAGATCTCCATCTCATCGCCAAGACCCAGCTCCACTCAATGACCAGCAAGCTACAGTGCTGGACACCCTATGCCAAACACCTAGGAACACAACCACATCCATTAGCACAGAGGCTGCTTAAAATCATAATAAGGCCACAGACACCCCAAAACACAACACCAGACGTGGACCTGCCCACCAGAAAGACAAGATCCAGCCTCATCCACCAGAACACAGGTACTAGTCCCCTCCACTGGGAAGCCTACACAACACACTGAACCAACCTTAGCCACTGGCGACAGACAGCAAAAACAATGCAAACTACGAACCTGCAGCCTGCGAAAAGGAGACCGCAAACACAGTAAGTTAAGCAAAATGAGAAGACAGAGAAACAGACACCAGATGAAGGAGCAAGGCAAAAGCCCACCAGACAAAACAAATAAAGAGGAAATAAGCAGTCTACCTGAAAAAGAATTCAGAGTAATGATAGTAAAGATGATCCAAAATCTTGGAAATACAATGGAGAAAATACAAAAGACATTTAACAAGGACCTAGAAGAACTAAAGAGCAAACAAACAATGATGAACAACACAATAAATGAAATTAAAAATTCTCTAGAAGGAATCAATAGCAGAATAACTGAGACAGAAGAATGGATACGTGACCTGGAAGATAAAATAGTGGAAATAACTACTGCAGAGCAGAATAAAGAAAAAAGAATGAAAAGAATTGAGGACAGTCTCAGAGACCTCAGGGACAACATTAAATGCACCAACATTCGAATTATAGGGCTCCCAGAAGAAGAAGAGAAAAAGAAAGGGACTGAGAAAATATTTGAAGAGATTATAGTTGAAAACTTCCCCAATATGGGAAAGAAAATAGTTAATCAAGTCCAGGAAGTGCAGAGAGTCTCATACAGGATAAATCCAAGGAGAAACATGCCAAGACACATATTAATCAAACTATCAAAAATTAAATACAAAGAAGAAATATTAAAAGCAGTAAGGGGAAAACAACAAATAAAACATAAGGGAATCCCCATAAGGTTAACAGCTGATCTTTCAGCAGAAATTCTGCAAGCCAGAAGGGAGTGGCAGGACATATTTTAAGTGATGAAGGAAAAATCCTACAACCAAGATTACTCTACCCAGCAAGGATCTCATTCAGATTTGTAAAACCTTTACAAACAAGCAAAAGCTAAGAGAATTCAGCACCACCAAACCAGCTTTACAACAAATGCTAAACGAAATTCTCTAGGCAGGAAACAGAAGAGAAGGAAAAGACCTACAATAACAAACCCAGAACAATTAAGAAAATGGTAATTGGAACATACATATCGATAATTACCTTAAATGTAAATGGATTAAATGCTCCAACCAAAAGATATAGATTGGCTGAATGGATAAAAAAACAAGACCCATATATATGCTGTCTACAAGAGACCCACTTCAGACCTAGGGACACATACAGACTGAAAGTGAGGGGGTGGAAAAAGATATCCCATGCAAATGGAAATCAAAAGAAAGCTGGAGTAGCAACTCTCATATCAGACAAAACAGACTTTAAAACAAAGACTATTACAAGAGACAAAGAAGGACACTACATAATGATCAAGGGATCAATCCAAGAAGAAGATATAACAATTGTAAATATTTATGCATCCAACATAGGGGCACCTCAATACATAAGGCAAATACTAACAGCCATAAAAGGGGAAATCGACAGTAACACAGTAATCATAGTAGGGGACTTTAACACCCCCCTTTCACCAATGGACAGATCATCCAAAATGAAAATAAATAAGGAAACACAAGCTTTAAATGATACATTAAACAAGATGGGCTTAATTGATATTTATAGGACCTTCCATCCAGAAACAACAGAATACACATTCTTCTCAAGTGCTCATGGAACATTCTCCAGGATAGATCATATCTTGGGTCACAAATCAAGCCTTGGTAAATTTAGGAAAATTGAAATCATATCAAGTATCTTTTCTGACCACAATGCTATGAGACTAGATATCAATTACAGGAAAAAATCTGTAAGAAATACAGACACATGGAGGCTAAGCAAACACACTACTTAATAACCAGGAGATCACTGAAGAACTCAAAGAGGAAGTCAAAAAATACCTAGAAACAAATGACAGTGAAAACACGACGACCCAAAACCTATGGGATGCAGCAAAAGCAGTTCTAAGAGGGAAGTTTATAGCAATAAATCCTCCTTTAAGAAACAAGAAACCTCTCAAATAAACAACCTAACCTGACACATAAAGCAGTTAGAGAAAGAAGAACCAAAAACCCCCAAAGTTAGCAGAAGGAAAGAAATCATAAAGATCAGATCAGAAATAAATGAAAAAGAAATGAAGGAAACGATAGCAAAGATCAATAAAAGTAAAAGCTGGTGCTTTGAGAAGATAAAAAAATTGATAAACCATTAGCCAGAGTCATCAAGAAAAAAAGGGAGAAGACTCAAATCAATAGAATTAGAAATGAAAAAGGAGAAGTAACAACTGACACTGCAGAAATACAAAGGATCATGAGAGATTACTACAAGTAACTATATGCCAATAAAATGGACAACCTGGAAGAAATGGGCAAATTCTTAGAAATGCACAACCTTCCGAGACTGAACCAGGAAGGAATAGAAAATATGAACAGACCAATCACAAGCATTGAAATGAAACTATGATTAAAAATCTTCCAACAAACAAAAACCCACGACCAGATGGCTTCACAGGTGAATTCTATCAAACATTTAGAGAAGCGCTAACAGCTATCCTTCTCAAACTCTTCCAAAGTATAGCAGAGGGAGGAACACTCCCAAACTCATTCTGTGAGGCCACCATCACTCTCATACCAAAACCAAAGATGTCACAAAGAAAGAAAACTACAGACCAATATCACTGATGAACATAGATGCAAAAATCCTCAACAAAATACTAGCAAACAGAATCCAACAGCACGTTAAAAGAATCATGCACTATGATCAAGTAGGGTTTATCCCAGGAATGCAAGGATTCTTCAATATACGCAAATCAATCAGTGTGATAAAGCATATTAACAAATTGAAGAATAAAAACCATATGATCATCTCAATAGATGCAGAAAAAAAACTTGACAAAATTCAACACCCATTTATGATAAAAACACTCCAGAAAATAGGCATAGAAGGAACTTACCTCAACATAATAAAGGCCATATATGACAAACCCACAGCCAACATTGTTCTTAATTGTGAAAAACTGAAACCATTTCCTCTAAGATCTGGAACAACACAAGGTTGCCCACTCTCACCACTATTATTCAACATAGTTTTGGAAGGTTTAGCCGCAGCAATCAGAGAAGAAAAAGAAATACAAGGATTCCAAATCAGAAAAGAAGAAGTAAAGCTGTCACTGTTTGCAGATGACATGATACTATAAATAGAGAATCCTAAAGATGCTACCAGAAAACTACTAGAGCTAATCAATGAATTTGGTAAAGTAGCAGGATATAAAATTAATGCACAGAAATCTCTTGCATTCCTATACACTAAGGATGAAATATCTGAAAGAGAAATTAAGGAAACACTCCCATTTACCATTGCAACACAAAAGAATAAAATACCTAGGAATAAACCTACCTAAGGAGACCAAAGACCTGTATGCAGAAAACTATAAGACACTGATGAAAGAAATTAAAGACGTTACAAACAGATGGAGAGATATACCATGTTCTTGGATTGGAAGAATCAACATTGTGAAAATGACTCTACTACCCCAAGCAATCTACAGATTCAATGCCATCCTTATGAAACTACCACTGGCATTTTTCACAGAACTAGAACAAAAAATTTCACAATTTGTATGGAAACACAAAAGACCCCCGAATAGCCAAAGCAATCTTGAGAAAGAAAAACAGAGCTGGAGGAATCAGGCCCCCTGACTTCAGACTATACTACAAAGTTACAGTAATCAAGACAGTATGGTACTGGCACAGAAAGAGAAATATAGATCAATGGGACAGGATAGAAAGCCCAGAGATAAACCCATGCACATATGGGTACCTTATCTTTGATAAAGGAGGCAGGAATATACAATGGAGAAATGACAGCCTCTTCAGTAAGTGGTGCTGGGAAAACTGGACAGCTTCATGTAAAAGAATGAAATTAGGACACTCCCTAACACCATACACAAAAATAAACTCAAAATGGATTAAAGACCTAAATGTAAGGCCAGACACCATCAAACTTTTAGAGGGAAACGTAGGCAGAACACTCCATGACATAAATCACAGCAAGATCCTTTTTGACCCGCCTCCTAGAGAAATGGAAATAAAAACAAAAATAAACAAAAGGGACCTAATGAAACTTAAAAGCTTTTGCACAGCAAAGGAAACCATAAACAAAATGAAAGGACAACCCTCAGAATGGGAGAAAATCTTTGCAAATGAAGCAACTGACAAAGGATTAATCTCCAAAATTTACAAGCAGCTCAATATCAAAAAAACAAACAACCCAATCCAAAA
The DNA here is from genome assembly GCF_028023285.1 of Balaenoptera ricei. Lineage (NCBI taxonomy): Eukaryota > Metazoa > Chordata > Mammalia > Artiodactyla > Balaenopteridae > Balaenoptera > Balaenoptera ricei. The sequence continues at coordinate 64,417,329 of NC_082639.1, read as the reverse complement.
ATGGGCAGAAGACCTAAATAGACATTTCTCCAAAGAAGATATACAGATTGCCAACAGACACATGAAAGAATGCTCAACATCATTAATCATTAGAGAAATGCAAATCAAAACTACAATGAGATATCATCTCACACCAGTCAGAATGGCTATCATCAAAAAATCTACAAACAATGAATGCTGGAGAGGATGTGGAGAAAAGGGAACTCTCTTGCACTGTTGGTGGGAATGTATATTGCTACAGCCACCATGGAGAACAGTATGGAGGTTCCTTAAAAAACTAAAAATAGAATTACCATATGACCCAGCAATCCCACTACTGGGCATATACCCTGAGAAAACCATAATTGAAAAAGAGTCATGTACCAAAATGTTCATTGCAGCTCTATTTACAATAGCCAGAACATGGAAACAGCCTAAGTGTCCATCAAGAGATGAAAGGATAAAGAAGAAGTGGCACATAGATACAATGGAATATTACTCAGCCATAAAAAGGAATGAAACTGAGTTATTTGTAGTGAGGTGGATGGACCTAGAGACTGTCATACAGAGTGAAGTAAGTCAGAAAGAGAGAAACAAATACCGTATGCTAACACATATATATGGAATCTAAAAAAAAAAAGGAAAAAAGAAAAAAAAATGGTCATGAAGAACCTAGGGGCAAGATGCTAATAAAGATGCAAACCTAGTAGAGAATGGACTTGAGGATACGGGGAGGGGGAAGCATAAGGTGGGACAAAGTGAGAGAGTGGCATGGACATATATACACTACCAAACTTAAAATAAATAGCTAGTGGGAAGCAGCTGCATAGCACAGGGAGATCAGCTTGCTGCTTTGTGACCACCTAGAGGGGTGGGGTAGGGAGGGTGGGAGGGAGAGAGATGCAAGAGGCAAGAGATATGGGGACATATGTATATATATAACTGATTCACTTTGTTATAAAGCAGAAACTAACACACCGTTGTAAAGCAATTATTCTCCATTAAATTGTTAAAAAAACAAAACAAAACAGAAAAGCTTGTGCCCTGTAACACAATGAAGCTGTCTAGAAGGAACCTGTTTATTCTTAACTGTGACATATAATTTATAGACTTTAGTTTTTTGGTGTCTAGTTGGAAATTACTTATATCTTGAAGACAGGGGAAAACACAAGTGCTTCTTCACTATATGAAACCAAAGTAGCTAGAAATTTGAAGTGCTTTTTAACCTAGAAATCTAAAAACATATAGTAGGGGATATATATTTATAATTTTAAGATAGGAGTGATCTGGGCAAGGAATCAGTGCTATCAATTGGGATTGTGTTTTGACTGCATGTAATAGAAAGAAAGGGAAATGGATTTTATTTTTGTTATAAAACAAAGAATTTAGAGGTAGTCAGTCCTTCTGTGTAGCTTCTCAAGGAAGTTGTGAAGGACCAAGCTTTATTCTAACTTCCTGCCATGTATCTTTAACAAATGAACATTTTCCCTCATAGGAAGTGAGCTTTTTCATGTCCAGGCATGTACTTACATCAGGAGGAAGGGGATTGGTAGGAACACAAAGCACATGTTAGCTAAGACTACCTTTTTGTATTAGGAAAAGAGTAGCTCCTCTAGGTATTCCACCTGAAAGACTTCTACCGCCAGAACTAGATCACATGGCTACCATGAGAGAGGAGAATCTGCTATGATGAGTATTTTTAATTGGGCATATTTAATTCTTAAACAAAACCAATGTTCTATTTTTGTTGTTTTGTTTTACTTTATTTTTTAAATTTTATTGAAGTATAGCTGATTTACAATGTCATGTTAGTTTCAGGTATACAGTACAATGATACAGTTATACATACTGTATACAGTATGTATACATATGTATAAATATATATTCTTTTTCAGATTCTTTTTCCTTATTACATAATATTGATTATAGTTCTCTGTGCTATACAGTAGGTCCTTGTTGGTTATCTCTTCTATACATAGAAGTGAGTATATGTTAATCCCAACCTCCTACCCTCCCTCTTTCCCCATTGGTAACCATAAGTTTGTTTTCTTTGTCAGTGTTTCCTTTTCTTTGTTTGTTTTCTTTTTGTATTTCTGTTTTGTAAATAAGTTCATTTGTTTTTTTGTTTGTTTTAAGATTCCACACATAAGCAGTATATTTGTCTTTCTCTGGCTTACTCTGTCTGGCTTGCTTTACTTACTTTACTTAGTATGATAACTTGTAGGTCCATTCATATTGCTACAAATGGCATGATTTCATTCTTTTTTTTATGGCTGAGTAATATTCTGTTGTATGTATGCATATATATATATATATATGCATACATACACACACCATATCTTATCCATTCACCTGTCAATGGAAATTTAGGTTGCTTCCATGTCTTGGCTATTGAAAATAGTCCTGCAGTGAACAGTGGGGTGCATGTATCTTTTCAAATTATGGTTTTCTCCAGATATATGCCCAGAAGTGGGATTGCAGGAGCATTTGGTAGCTCTATTTTTAGTGTTTTAAGGAACCTCTATATTGTTCTCCATAGTGGCTGTACCAATTTATATTCCCATCAACAGTGTAGGAGGGTTCCTTTTCCTTCACACCATCTCTAGCATTTATTATTTGTAGACATTTTGATGATGGCCTGTCTGACCAGAGTGAGATGATACCTCATTGTAGTTTTGATCTGCATTTCTTTAATAATTAGTGATGTTGAGCATTTTTTCATGTGCCTGTTGGCCATCTGTATGTCTTCTTGGGAGAAATGTCTGTTTAGGCCTTCTGCACATTTTTTGATTGGGTTGTTTGTTTTTTTTGATATTAAGGTATATGAGGTGTTTGTATATTTTGGAGATTAATCCCTTGTCGGTCACATCATTTTCAAATATTTTCTCCCATTCTGTAGGTTGTCTTTTCATTTTGTTTATGGTGTTCTATGCTGTGCACAAGCTCTTAAGTTTCATTAGGTCCCATTTGTTTATTTTTGTTTTTATCTCCATTACTCTAGGAGATGTATCTAAAAAGATATTGCTGCGATTTATGTCAAAGAATATTCTGCCTGTGTTTTCTTCTAGGAGTTTTATGGTTTTACACATAGGTCTTTGATCCATTCTGAGTTGATTTTTGTATATGGTGTTAGAGAATGTTCTAATTTCATTCTTTTACATGTAGCTGTCCAGTTTTCCCAGCATCACTTATAGAAGAGACTGTCTTTTCTCCATTGTATATTCTTGCCTTCTTTGTTGTAGATTAATTGACCATAGGTGCTTGGGTTTATTTCTGGGCTTTCTATCTTGTTCCATTGATCTATATGTCTGTTTTTGTGCCCATACCATACTGTTTTGATTACTGTAACTTTGTAGTAGAGTTTGAGGCCACGGAGCCTGATTCCTCCAGCTCTGCTCTTTTTTCTCAAGATTGTTTTGGCTATTCGGGGTCTTTTGTGTTTCCATACAAATTTAAAAAATTTTTGTTAAAGTTCTATGAAAAATGCCTTTGGTAATTTAATAGGGATTACATTGAATCTGTAGATTGCCTTGGGTAGTATAGTTATTTTAACAATATTGATTCTTCCAATCCTAGAACATGGTATATGTTTCCATCTGTCTGTGCCGTTTTCAGTTTCTTTCATCAGTGTCTTATAGTTTTTGGAGTACATGTCTTTTGCTTCCTTAGGTAGGTTTATTCCTAGGTATTTTATTCTTTTTGATGCAGTGGTAAATGGGATTGTCTCCTTGATTTCTCTTTCTGATCTTTCATTGTTAGTGTAAAGAAATGCAACAGATTTCTGCGTATTAATTTTGTATCCTGCAACTTTACCAAATTCATTGATGAGCTCTAGTAGTTTTCTGACAGCATCTTTAGGATTTTCTATGTATAGTGTCATTTCATCTTCAAAGAGTGACAGTTTTACTTCTTCTTTTCCAGTTTGGATTCCTTTTATTTCTTTTTCTTCTTTGATTGCCTTGGCTAGGACTTCCAAAGCTATGTTGAATGAAAGTGGGAAGAGTGAGCATCTTTGTCTTGTTCCTGATATTAAAGGAAATGCTATCAGCTTTTCCCTGTTGAATATGATATTAGCTGTGGGTTTGTCATATATGGCCTTTATTATGTTCAGGCACGTTCTCTTTTTGCCCACATTCTGGAGAGTTTTTATCATAAATGGATGTTGAATTTTGTCAGAAGTTTTTTATTTTCTATTGAGATGATCATATGGTTTTTATTCTTCAATTTGTTAATGTGGTATATCACACTGATTGATTTGTGGATATTGAAAAATCCTTGCATCCCTCGGATAAATCCCACTCGATCCTGGTGTAAGATTCTTTTAATGTATTGTTGGCTTCTGTTTGCTAGTATTTTGTTGAGGATTTTTGCTTCTATGTTCATCAGTGATAATTGTCCTGTAATTTTCTTTTTTTGTGATATCTTTGTCTGTTTTTGGTATGAGGTTGATGGTGGCCCCTTAGAATGAGTTTGGAAGTGTTCCTTTCTCTGCAATATTTTAGAATAGTTTGAGAAGAATAGATATTAACTCTTCTCTTAATGTTTGGTAGAATTCATCTGTGAAGTCATCTGGTCCTTGACTTTGGTTTATTGGGAGTTTTTTAACCACAGATTCAATTTTAGTACTTGTAATTGGTCTGTTCATATTTTTTACTTCTTCCTGGTTCAGTCTTGGGAGATTGTGCCTTTCTAAGAATTTGTCCATTTCTTCTAGTTATCCATTTTATTGACACATAATTGCTTGTAGTAGTCTCTTATGATCCTTTGTATTTCTGTGATGTTGGTTTTAACTTTTTCTTTTTCATTTCTGATTTTATTGATTTGGGCTCTGTCCCTTTTTTTCTTGGTGAGTCTGGTGAAAGGTTTATCAATTCTTTTTTATCTTTTGAAAGAACTAGCTTTTAGTTTCTTTGATCTTTTCTGTTGTTTCCTTAGTCTCTATTTCATTTATTTCTGCTCTGATCTTTATGATTTCTTTCCTTCTACTTATTTTGGGTTTTGTTGGTTCTTCTTTATCTAGTTGCTTTAGGTGTAAGGTTAGGTTGTTTATTTGAGATTTTTCTTGTTACCTGATATGCAATTGTATTGCTATAAACTTCTCTCTTAGAACTGCTTTTGCTGCATTCCACAGATTTTGAATTGTCTTGTTTTCATTTTCATTTGTCTCTTGGTATTTTTTGATTTCCTCTTTGATTTCTTCAGTGATTCATTGGTTGTTTAGTAGCATATTGTTTAGCCTCCATGTTTGTATGGGTTATTTTTCAGTTTTTTTTTCTTGTAGTTGATTTCTAATTTCTCTTTTCTTAAATTTACTGAGGCTTGCTTTGTGGGCCAGCATGTGATCTATCTTGGAGAATGTTCCATTGTTCCATGTACACTTGAGAAGGATGTGTATTCTGCTGCTTTCTCCTTTTATGTTTTGTTAATATTTGCCTTATATATTGATGTGCTCCTATATTGGATGCATATATATTTACAATTGCTATATCTTCTTCTTGGATTGATCCCTTGATCATTATGTAGTATCCTTTTTTGTCTCTTGTAACAGTCTTTATTTTAAAGTCTGATTTATTTTGTCTGATATGAGTATTGCTACACCAGCTTTCTTTTGATTTCCATTTGTGTGGAATACCTTTTTCCATCCCGGCACTTTCAGTCTGTATGTGTCTCTAGGTCTAAAGTGGGTTTCTTGTAGACAGCATATATGTGGGTCTTGTTTTGTATCCATTCAGCCAGTCTTTGTCTTTTGGTTGGAGCATTTAATCCATTTCCATTTAAGGTAATTATTTATATGTATGTTCTTATTTCCATTTTGTTAACTCTCTTGGATTTGCTTTTGTAGGCCTTCTTTTTCCCTCTCCTTCCTCTTTTGTTCTCTTGTGATTTGATGACTATCTTTAGTGTTTTGTTTGGATTCCTTTTTCTTCTTTGTGTGTATATCTATTATAGATTTTTGGTTTGCAGTTACCATGAAGTTTTGGTATAGCAGTCTATATATTGTTTTAAGTTGCTGATCTTTTAATTACAAATGTATTCTAAATATCCTGCATTTGTACTCTCCTCCTCCCATGCTTACTGGTTTTGATATCATATATGTGTGTGGATGATTTCCTACCTTTGCTGTATGTTTGCATTTACCATGAGATTTCCCATGTCATAATTTTCTTCTTTCTAGTTGTGGCCTTTTCTTTTCCACTTAGAGAAGTTTCTTTAGCATTTGTTGTAAAGCTGCTTTGGTAGTGCTGAATTCTTTTAGCTTTTGCTTCTCTGTAAAGCTTTTGATTTATCTGTCAAATCTGAATGAGAGCCTTGCTGGGTAGACTATTCTTGGTTGTAGGTTTTTCCCTTTCATCACTTTAAATATATTATGCCACTTCCTTCTGACCTGCAGAGTTTCTAGTGAAAAATCAGCTGATAGTCTTATGGAGAGTCCCTTGTATGTTATTTGTTGCTTTTCCCTTGTTGCTTTTAAGATTTTCTCTTTGTCTTTAATTTTTGTCAGTTTGATTACTGTGGGTCTTGGCGTCTTCCTACTTGGGTTAATCCTGTATGGGGCTCTATGTACTTCCTGCATTTGGGTGACTGTTTCCTTTCCCATGGTAGGGAAGTTTTTAGCTATTATGTCTTCAAATGTTTTCTCAAGCCCTTTCTCTTCTCCTTCTAGGTCCCCTATAATGTGAGTGTTGTTGTGTTTAATGTTATCACTTTTTTTTTTTCTTTTTTCTGTGCCATGGCAGTGATTTCCACCATTCTGTCTTCCCGCTCACTTATCTGTTCCTCTGCCTCATTTATTCTGCTATTGATTCCTTCTGTGTACTTTTCATTTCGGTTATTCATTTGTTCACCTTTGTTTGTTCTTTATGTATTCTAGCTCTTTGTTAAACATTTCTCATATATTCTCAGTTTGTGCCTCCATTCTTTTCCATAGTTCTTGGATCATCTTTATGATCATTACTCTGAAATCTTTCTCAGGTATATTGCCTGTCTCCACTTCACTTAGCTGTATTTTTGCTGTTTTTTCTTGTTGCTTAGTCTGGACCATATTCCTTTGCTGTCTCATTTTGTTTAAATTTCTAATTTTATTTTTGTTTATGTAGTAGGTTAGTTATGTTTCTCAACCTTGGAGAAGTAGCCCTCTGTAGGGGATGTCCTATATGTCCCAGCAGTACACTCCCTTCTTGTCACCCAAGGGCCAGGGACCAGTTGGTCCCATGTTAGAGTCTGATCTATGTTCGCGGACTCAGTTCCACAGGCTGTGGGATTGTAGTTTTCTTCCTTCTGGTGTCTGACCTCTCCTGGATGAGTATGGTCTAGAGCCATGTGCAGGCTTCCTAGCAGGAGGGGCCCATGCCTGCTGACTGGTGTATGAGTCTGGGTCTTGGCCCTCTGGTGGGCAGGACCATGTAAAGGGGCATGTCTAAAGGTGGCTGTGGGCTCAGGAAGTCTTGAGGCAGCCTGTCTATTGATGGGTGGGGCTGTGTTCACACCCTGTTGGTTGTTTGGCCTGAGGCATATCCACACGGGAGCCTATAGTCTGTTTGGTGGGGCTGGCTGTTTGTGTGAATGATTCAAGCAAAATGTCTGTCTCCAGCAAGAGTTCATGCAGATGAACACTCCTCAATATGTCCACCCCAGCTTTTATGACCCCAGAGAGAGCCACAGCTGCCCCCCATTGTCCCATGAGACCATCCAAGACAAGCAGGTAGGTCTGTCCCAGGCTCCTATGGAGTTACTGCTTTTGCCGTAGGTGTTGGTGCACATAAGATCTTGTGTGCACCCTCCAAGGGTGGAGTCTCTGTTTCCCCTAGTCCTGTGGAGCCCCTGCAGTCAAGCCCTGCTGGCCTTCAAAGCCAAATTCTCTTGGGGCTCCTCCTCCCGATGCCAGGCCTGTAGTCTGGGAAGCCTGTCATGGGGACCAGTGCTCTCACTCCTGTGGGAGAACTTCTGCAATATAATTATTCTCCAGTTTGTAGGTGCCACCTAGGTGGTATGAGATGTGATTATATCACAAGTGCACCCCTCCTACCATCTCTTTTTGGTTTCTCCTTTATATCATTGGATGTAGAATATCTTCTTTTGGTAGGTTCCAGACTTTTTTATTGATAGTTGTCAGCAGTTACTTATAATTTTGGTGTGCTTTTGAGTGGAGGTGAACTCAGTGTCCTTTTACTCCACCATCTTGTCCCAGGACCATCAATATTCTATTAATAAGGAGGAAAGGAATATAGATTCTTGGAAGGCAGTTAATACTTTCTGTCACATGGTGAAAAAATTGAAAATGCGGTACAGGATTGATATTCCAAGGTAGAGATATTTAGTTCAAACACTTAACATCCCTTTGTTCTTAATTCCAATGTAAATTTCAAAAGAAAAATAAAACTGCATATATAGACATATAGTATATATAATTACCAAATTAATATTTTAAAATGAATTCATGCTTGACTTAATAGAGTAATATAGATTACATAATGTTTGTAAATATTTAAAATGTTTTTGCTTTCCAAAAAATAAAGATAAAAGAGAAAATATAGTCAATATGAAATACAAAAACATTGTAAGACAACATATCAAAAGTAATACTGTAGGTGTAAAAATTATATATTTACATTTATGAGTGTGATGTACATATAAGTAAATGTACATCAATTATAATTTTATTATAAATAAATGTAAAAACCAAAATCAAGATGTTTATTAGCAATATCATGTCCAAAACCAATGTAATGCAGTAAAAGTAAAAGTATAATGCTAAGCAAATATATATTAATTGGAATAAAGCAAAAGTCTTAACATTAATCTTAATGTAGGATTCAGTACACAAAACATTAAGTGGAGTAAATAGGAACTGTTTCAATTGATATAAAAAATAACAGCTACAATAAAGATATTTTTGTTTGGGCATTAATATACAAAATTGTATTATACAAAATATATAACAGAAATATTTTTGGAAATGTAAGACTAGATAGATAAAAAATAGTATAGGGCCAACATAACATATTTATCTTAATAAATTATTGTATTCAAAGATAATCATACTGTCATGGGGATGAAATGTACAGCATGGGAAATATAGTCAATAATAATATAATACCTTTGTGTAGTGACAGATGATAACTTGACTAATTGTTATGATCATTTTGTAATGTAGAGAAATATTGAATCACTACATGTGTACCAGGGATTAATATAGTGTTGTAGGTCAGTTATACTTCAAAAAACAAACAAACTCATAGAAAAAGAGATCAGATTTGTGGTTACCAGAGGCAGGGAGCTTGAGGGAGAGGGAATTGGATGAAGGTGGTCACAATGTACAAACTTCCATTTATAAAATAAATAAGTACTAGGAATGTAATGTACAACATGATTAATATAATTAACATTGCTTTATGTTATACATGTTATAAAAGTTAAGAGAGTAAATCCTAAGAATTCTCATCACAAGGAAAAATATTTTTTTCTTTTTCTTTTATTTTGTATCTATATGAAATGATGAATGTTCACAAACCTAATTTTGGTAGTCATTTTATGATGTACATAAGTCAAATAATTGTGTGGTATACCTTAAACTTATGCAGGGCTATATGTCAAATATATCTCAATAAAATAGAGGAAAAAAAATAAGGGTACAGGATTTCACTTCAGGGAAGATAGAGTAGATGTTCCTCTTGTAAGGTACAGCTCAATTCCCTGGACATTATATACATTATATAATTACTGTTTATTATATAAGGTATTATATAATGTTATATATTATAGAAATTCCTTGGACATTATATACAGAACAAACATAAAAAGACTATGAGTAATGAAGAGCAGAAACTGACTGGCTAAGACAATCAGAGCCTGAGGAATGAAAATGGTGGAGTGAGTTTGCTGTTTTGCTGGGGTTTTTCTTTTTTTTTTTTTCCTTTATATATCCTAAAATTTTAGCTGAAGAAGGCAGTAACACAGAAAGGCCAAAGGGTGCAAACAAAAAAACAAAATACCAAAAATACAAATAGAAGTATTCTTTCTATCCAAACAACCAAGAAACATTCAGTCTAGTAAAACAGATAACTTTTAGGCAATAACCACAGAGAGAAAACTGGTCCTTCCTGCACCCATCCCAGTAAAGCCTGAATGGAGATCCTGGACTTCCATCCTTGTGAGGCTCTAATGAGGCAACCCAACACCTTCTGGGGTGGTGTCAGAGGAGTCCTAATGGAGATCAGGACTTTCACAGTTGCTCAGCTATAACAAGACTACACCCATAATTAAACAACATACAACAGCCAATGGATCGAAGAAGAAGTTTAAAAAAATATCTTGAAACAAATGAAAATGGAATGACAACATAACTTATGGGATACAGCAAAAGTTGTTTTGAGATAAGTTTATAGTGATAAATGCCTACGTTAAGAAAAAAGAAAGAACTCAAATGAACAACCTAACTTTACACCTCAGGGAGCTAGAAATAAGAAGAACAAATTAAACCAAAGTTAGTAGAAGGAAGGAAATAAAGAAAGATCAGAGTGGGGCTTCCCTGGTGGCGCAGTGGTTGAGAATCTGCCTGCTAATGCAGGGGACACGGGTTCGAGCCCTGGTCTGGGAAGATCCCACATGCCGCGGAGCAGCTGGGCCCGTGAGCCACAACTACTGAGCCTGCGCATCTGGAGCCTGTGCCCCGCAACGGGAGGGGCTGCGATAGTGAAAGGCCCGCGCACCGCGATGAAGAGCGGTCCCCGCACCGCGATGAAGAGTGGCCCCCACTTGCCGCAACTAGAGAAAGCCCTCGCACGAACCGAAGACCCAGCACAGCCAAAAATAAATAAATAAATAAATAAATTAAAAAATAAAAGTAGCTATAAAAAAAAATTTAAAAAAAAAAAAAAAAAAAAAAAAAGAAAGATCAGAGTGGAAATAAACAGAATAGAGACTAAAAAGACAACAGAAAAGATAAGTGAAACTGAGAGGTTTTTTTTTTTTTTTTTGGAAAGATAAACAAAATAGACAAACCCTTTGTTAGACTTAAGAAAAGAGACAGGACCTAAGTAAGTAAAATTAGAAATGAAAATGGAGACATCAAAATTGATACCACACAAGTACAGAGGATTATAAGAGACTGCTATGAACAATTATATGTTAACAGATTGGACAACTTAGAAGAAATGGATAAATTCCTAGAAACATACAACCTACTAAGACTGAATCATTAAGAAATAGAAAATTTTAACAGACTGATTACTAGTAGGGAGATTGAATCAGTAATCAAAAACCTCCCAACAAAGAAAAATTTAGAACCAGATGGCTTTACTGGTGAATTCTACCAAACATTTAAAGAAGAATTAATACCAATTTTTCTCACACTTTTCAAAAAAAACAGAAGCTAAGCAGACACTTCCAAACTCATTTTACAAGGTCAACATTACTCTGAAACCAAAACCAGTTGAGGACACTACAAGAAAAGAAAATTACAGACCAATATCCCTGATGAACATGGATGCAAAAACCCTCAACAAAATATTAGCAAACCAAGTTCACCAATACATTAAAAGGTCATACACCATGATGAAGTGGGATTTATCCCTGGGATAAAAATATCCCTAACAAATGTAAGCATAAAAATCTATAACAAAATATTAGCAAATACAATTTAGCAATATGTAAAAAGAAGTATATACCATGAGCAAGTGGGACTTATTCCAGGTATGCAAGGCTGGTTCAATATTTGAAAAATCAATTAATATAATTCACCATATCAAAATACTAAATATATATATATCAAATATCATATCAATTCATGGAAAAAAACCATTTGACAAAATTCAACATCCATTCATCTTTAAAAAACTCAGAAAAATAAGTATAGAGGGATCTTCCTCTTCTCTATAAAGAACATCAAGATAAGGCCTACAACCTACATTATGCTTAATGGTGAAAGACTGAATGTTTTCTCCCCAGGACTGGGAACAAAGTGAAGATACCTGTTCTCATTTCTCTTGTCAACATGCTGCTGGAAAGTCTAGCTAGTGCAATAAAGTAAGAAAAGGAAATAAAAAACATACAGATGAGAAAAGAAGAAATAAAACTATTTGCAGATGAAATGATCACGTATGTGGAAAATACCACAGAATCTACCAGAAAAATCTCTTAGAAGTAAAAAGTGAGCTTAGCAAGGCTGCAGGGTTCCAGGTAAACAAACAAAAATCAATCATATTTCTATGTCCTAAAATTGAATACATGGTCACCAAAATTAAATATATAATGTCATTTATAATCACTCAAAAATGAAATACTTAGGTGTAAATCTAACAAAATATGCACAGAACTTGATGGATAAAATATAGCCTTTTCAATAAATGTTACTTGGAACAATTGCACGCACACACACACACACACACACAAATGAGCCTCAATGTAAGTTTCACAGCTCATACAAAAATGAACTCAAAATAGATCTTGGAGTTAAATGTAAAACTTAAAATTAAAAAACTTTTAGGAAAATAAAACTGAAAGAAATCTTTGGGATCTAGGACGAGGCAAAGACTTAGACGTGATACTAAAAGCACAGTCTTTAAAAAGAAAAAATGGTAAAGTGAACTTCATCAAATTAAAAAAATATATATATGCTCCGTAAAAGACCCTGTTAAGTGAATGAAAAGATAAGCTCAGAGTTGGGGAAAGTATTTGGAAGTGAACATTTTTAAAATTAAAATAGGTACTTCGAGTGGTGGAAATTTGTGTAAAGTTTTTGTTCTTGTCTATGCTTTTCTTTTCTAAAAATTTTATAGTGTTTTATTATTATGGTTCTAAATTTTATTTTGTTATCTAATGTTGCTTGATTCAGGTGAATTTTTTTTTTTTTTTTTGATTTGTGAATTGACTATAGCGTGTTCCCAAAGTGTTTACCAGTGATCCTTAGAAATACTGTTATAAAATAATAAAAAATCTTCCTGGCTTTTGTGGGGAGTTTCACACAGATACTCACCATTTCATGTGACTATTAAGGTGAATATATTACAGATGGAATAAAAAGGTGAAAACTGCATGTGTTTATTCTATTTGAAATAAACACTTGTGGGATTAGTATGATTTACATTTTTCAATTATGCTGAGAAAATCTGTGTCAAATTAAGAAATTCTGATAAAAAAACAAATGGAATAGAAAAAGGTAGACTTTAGGGACTAGATATATATAAAAGAAATAAAAACATGGAAAAAATAAAGAAAAATTAAATAAGTACAAATGTATTGAGAATATCAAATTAATTGGAAATCTCTTTATGTAATTACATGAAGTCTGAATAGAACGTAGTTTTAGATTTTTTCTTAAAGTACTCTTCCTGTTGGAACACAAAGTACTCTCTTCCATCTGAGTCATTTTTACAAGTCTTTACTTTTCTTTTGAAATGCCCCATTATGCTTTATACCAGGGTTAACAGTAGCCCTATTTTCATTCCAGGGTTACAATAGCAAGTGGTAGAGTATAGATATTTCATTATTCTATCATCTGTTTTGTTGATTCTTTTTTATTTATTTATTTATTTATTTTTGGCTGTGTTGGGTCTTCGTTTCTGTGCGAGGGCTTTCTCTAGTTGCGGCGAGCGGGGGCCACTCTTCATCGCAGTGCACGGGCCTCTCACTGTCGTGGCCTCTCCTGTTGCGGAGCACAGGCTCCAGACGTGCAGGCTCAGTAATTGTGGCTCACGGGCCCAGTTGCTCCACGGCATGTGGGATCTTCCCAGACCAGGGCTTGAACCTGTGTCGCCTGCATTGGCAGGCAGATTCTCAACCACTGCGCCACCAGGGAAGCCCTGTTTTGTTGATTCTTGATAGTATTTTGCCTAAGCATGTGTTGTCCTTTGTTAAGCTTTTACTACAATTCTTTAATTCCTTTTATTGGATTGAAAATATTAGTACTAATTATCTTTTATAGTTAATTTATTAATTTTTAAATTTTACATTATGTTAGTTTGGATAAATTGCTTAGTAAATTCCTCTACTAATTTTTTAAGTATCAAATAAGATATACAGAAGTCCTTAAACTGTTGACAGATAACATTGTTCGGATTCTTGAAATGTTTTAGCACTGTTCTAAGTGCTTTACAAATATTTTCTCACAAAAACCCAGTGAGGTTATCTCTATTTTACAGATGATGAATAGGGGACAGATGGGTTGCTTACCCTAGATCACATAGCTAGCAAGTGGGAGAACTGGAATTTAAACCCAGGCAGTTTTTCTCCAGAGTCATCACTCACATAGTGGAGGAAATGCATTCCTTTCCCTTAGAAAGAAGATACATCCATTTGTCCTCAGATATCAAATGGTTATGCCATTTGTTCAAGTTTGCAGTGATATCTTTATTGGCATTTTACCAGATAATTGTTTTAGGACATCATAAAACTTGAGTATTGTCTTGAGGTCACTTGTTTTCTGGCAGGGACACTAACTCCACCCACAACTGATGATTATTCCATTTATCTCTTTAAAGAGATGAATTATTCATACGTTGGTGGGAAGCAGGACTCTGCTGTAAACTGCAGTGTGAGCTTAATGGTTCTCTGCTGGTGAGAACTGCAGCATCTGACCAGGACTACTTAAACCTAGTCATCTAAATTCCCTCCTGTATTCTTCTCCCTCATTCTTACTTATGCAATCAACCTCCCTGCTCTCAAACTACTGTAGGGGAGCAACAAGAATTTTCCCTCTACCCTTCTGAGTTCTTGGCTGAGACCTCTGTAATATAAGACAGATTACAAGAGAAAAACAAACAGAAGTTTACTAACATTTATACCTCATGTATACTGAGAAGATACCCAGGGAAAAAGGAGTAACTCCCCAAGGTGAGAATTCATGCTTAAATACCATCTAAATAAGGAAAGGGGAGGGAGGGTGTAGGCCTCTTATGAGCGAGTAAATTATTTTTAAGAAAGATGAATGGGTCCTTAGAAGGATAGATGGGAGTTTGTGACAAAATTCATTTGGTTGTGGTGTCTTCTCCTAATTTCCTCCCCTTCTAATAACCTTCTAATTTCCTTTCTTGTGATAAGACTTCTTCCCTGGTTGTTGAAACTCCTGGGAGGGGAATTATGACAATTGAATGCCTTTTGGGGAATCTGTCTTTAGACAGATAAAGGAGGTTCAGAGAATGCCTCTCCCTGCATTTGCTGTTTTTCAAGTGCCTATAGCTCAAAATAGTCAATATACTGAAGGAGCATATTTGAGGTGGAATATTTTGTTACCCTAAACACAAACATACACACACACACAAACACACACATGCACACACACACACCATGAAACCAAATGTGATGAACAAAAAAACCCCATAAAATTACAGGAAATCACATCTATACCAGAAACCAGTAAAGGATAACATTTAAATAAAAGATTATACCATAGAGGTACTTTTATACATAATGAAGATTTTTTGATATAATGAAGATAAGACTGAATCAAAGGTAGGAACTAGCTCAGCCTGACTTTAAGCTGTTCTTCCTGATACATAAGACAAAATGACAAGAACTAGAGGGGATTCTGCAAATCCCCCTATTTGTCAAGGGTAATAGTGGACCAGATGACAGATAGGATCTGTTGCTACAGATCACAGGATAAATTTCATGGAGAGGCCCTAATACAGGCAGGGTTACAATAGCAAACTATTATGTGGCAGGACTCATCTGTGACAGGGCAGAAAGGAGTTTCAGAAAGGAGCTTAGTCTCAGCCACATAACTTAACTGAAGTAGTTGACAAGCTAATAAAAAACCTCAATATGAGAAAGCTAACCTTTGACAGAATGTCTTCACCAAATTGGGAAAAAATACCTGAAAATGATGAGAAAAAAATATAGGACATGGAGGTGAGTTCCAGTATGTCTAATATACATGAATAGGAATTATAGAAGAGAAAATAAAACAAATTAAGGAGAAGCAATAATCAAAGAAATAATGAGAAAAAATATGGATCTGAGTATAGGACAAAATCTGTGAAAGAACTACATATATTTTCTTTAAAAATCTTTGAAGTTCACATCTCTTGTCATGGAAAAAAAAGCAAAATCAAAAATATTTGTACTTCAGATGAGTTTTTTGAATATAAGAAATCAGACAGGCAGAGGTGTTGGCAAGTGTAGAGTATGTGAGGCAGAGTGAAAAGCATTTGCAAAGGCACAGAGGTAATGCTTGGTGCAGTCAAGTGACAACAAGTAATTTATTGTTCTTGGAGTTCAGAAAACATGTTTGGGCATGTCAGATGATACTGGAGACAAAAACAGGATTAGTAGAATAAAGGGTGTTATGTGTGATACTAAAAAGATAGGACTGTATCTTGTAAGATTTGGGGGAAATATTTAAGGATTTTACATGAACTGATTTTCATTGTAGAAGAAAATCCTATATTCTTTAATTTTGGAGTGGAGGGAAGTCGAATGTAGGGAAATTAGAGGAGAGTCTGTAGTTTGGGCCCTAGGTTGTAAGAGCTGTTTTAATAAATAGGTAGAGGGTATAGATTATAGGGAACAGATTGAAGAGAGACATATTTGATAGAATTTAGTGATTTATGAGATAGAAAGGGGAAGAGAGAAAGAGGAATGTGTGTTTATTTGGTTGACAAGGTGGAGAATAATTTTAATGACTGTAGATGTAATGCAGTATGAAGTATGGATTGGGGATGTTTTCAAATGGGGGAAATAATTATTTCAGCTTTTGACATGTAAGTAGAGAAATGGAATTGGAAGTTCATTTTATACGTTTGTAATCTAAGAGGTAATTCTTGCCAGGAGATATAGCTATATAGAATAATCAGCATATGTGAGATAGTAAGATGTAGTAAGGAAGGTGATCGAACATTCGAGGAGACTTAGTAAAGAGAAGTGAAAAAGGAAGCAAACCTAAATTATACTATATTTAAATGGTTTGCAGAAGAAGAGGAACCAGGAAAACAGACTGAGAAATAAAAACCAAAAAGGTAGAAAAATTAGTATGTTACTACAGCCAAGTAAGAGTTAAGTTACAAAGAACAGATTGACATTGCCAGATCAAGCTTGGAGACCAAATATGACAGTACCAAATATGACAGTGTATAAGTGACTGTTACTTAGTGATTTAATAGTCAACTGTTATTTGAATGCCAGTTATAGACTAGATAGCTTACTTAGTCATAGAGATATAGGATAAAAAAAAAAGTTGTTAAACTTGGTGAGTTTATGTTGCAGTGGGAAAGACAGACCAATAATTGCATTATAGCATAACCTTGTCAAATAAAAAAAACAAATCAAGACTTAAGAAGAGAGTTTTTTCAAAAGGATTATTGCAAGGGAGGGAAAGGGGCTATTGCAATAGGCAAAGGGATGTTATTGCAATAGGGAGAATGCTCTGATCATTAAGGTCTGCAAACATCTTAAAGGTTAGGCAAAAAAAGGTTTTTCTTATATAGGAGGGAGTAAACAAGGCTAGAAAGAAATGATGTGGCTAAGTAGGATGAAGGGGAGTGGCATAATCTGACAACAGATCAGATAATATTTTACCCTGAGAGTAGTCTATTTCAAGATAGGCTGTTGAGGAAGAGTTGCATGCGGCTCAGGCTGAGGGTGGGGCAAAGTTCAAGGGACTAGGAGAAGGAGAGAATCTTAACCAAAATTTGGTTAACAAGCTTTATTCCGACTGCTCAGTATAGGCAAAGCAGTTAAACTAATCATTCATAGGCAAAGAATGTGAATTTAGAGAGTCTGTGTCAGGGCCTTGTCAAAGATGAACAAGAGGGACGTCCATGGGTACAATCTAAGTAATATGGTGGAAGCGTTCTTCTTTGTATAAAACCATTTCCTGAAGTAAAGGGATAAGGAGATTTCTTAACCTTCAGTGTTTTCCAGGATCACAGGGCTCAGATAAAATTCATTGCCAAGTGTGACAAATAAGTTATAACACAGGATAATATTGTAGAAGGATATTAAACTCAGATCAATGTCAAGAAAGGCTTCTTGGAGGAAAGAACTGAGTCTCCAAAAGACTAAGACAGTGAGACAAGTAATTGAGAGGGGCAGTCAAGAAACTGGAATGGCATGCAAAAAGCATTGAGGTTTGATTATCAGGTAGTTTTCAGGAATGCAAGTGGTTGAATATTGCCAGAATGGAAGGTATTATATATAGGGTGAAGGAAGATGAGATTGAGAAGGTAAGAAGGGACTAGATCAAGGATTTTGTGTGCCAAGTCAAGAAATTTGTAATTGATCTTTCAATCATATACCAGCAAAAATGCCATATCATCATATCATATCATTGCATTTTGAAAAGTTCATTCTAGCAACGGTGCATATTATGATTTGAAGGGAGTAGGGAGTATGGATTATTTCAGATATCAGGACATTTTTAGTAAGTTAGAGAAGTGATAAAGACATGCAATAAAACAATGGTAGAGAACAGAAGAAAATGTAGAGATCGGATGTTTAGGATGTTGAATATATTGGATCTAGCAATATTTGGATATGAAGAAGTGAAAGAGAAAGAGAGCCTGGGATGGTTCTAGGGTTTCTGGGTTAGGTTCATATGGGCAATAGCACCATCCACTAAGAGCATGTGAGAAAGCAGGTTAGGAAGAAGATTCATGTTTGGGCAAGTTGAGTTTACAGGAATATCTTGTTTTATTGCACTTCACTTTATTGTGCTTCACACATAATGCATTTATCACAAATTGAAGGTTTGTGGCAACCCTGCATGGAGCAAGTTTATAAGTGCCATTTTTTTTGACAGCATTTACTCACTTCATGTTTCTGTGTTACATTTTGGTAATTCTCACAATATTTCAAACGTTTTCATTATTATTATATTTGTTATGAGGATCTGTGATTAGTGATTTTTAATGTTTCTACCATAGAAAGATTACAAGTCGCTGAAGGCTCTGATGATGGTTAGCTCTATTAGCAATAAAGTATTTTTTAAATTAAGGCATGTACATTGTTTTTTTAAACATAATGCTATTGCACACTTAATAGACTACATTATAGTATAAACATAATTTTTATATGAACTGGGAAACCAAAAAATTCATGTGACTTGCTTTATTTCAATATTCCCTTTTCTGTGCTGGTCTGGAACTCAATGTGCAGTCTCTCCAAGGTAAGCCTGTAATTGGATAATCAGTTTGACCATATTGTTCTGTAGCTCTAGAGAGAGTTCCTGCTTAAAGTGAGAAATCTGAGAGACATCAGGACATAGGTGAATGTTGGAGCTGTGGATTTGGATGCAGTCATCTGGACAGTGTGTTCAGATTGAAAAAAGACAAATGGAGAAAATCCTTTCAGTGTGACATTAAGTAGGGTATGGATAGGTCTTTAAAAAGTCCGGAAGTAAACATTAGTTATAGGAAAACCAACTGTGTGGTGTATAGAAGCCAAGGGAAGTGTTTCAATGAGAAATGTCTAATGATAATTTTGTAAAAGTATTAGATAGGATGATAGGGATAGAAGTCAGTGGATTGAGATACAGGAAGAGAGAAGGTGGGACAGCAAATGTGGAATTCTGTTTCAAGGACTCTTAATAAAAGTTGATACAAAGGATGGAGGGTTGGGATGTGTATGATTATTTGTGTGTGTGCATTTTACAGATGGGTGAGACTACATCATATTTATAGGTGAGGGATAGGGACAGTAGCAGGGAAGTAATTGAAAACAGGGAGATTAAACTTAACCATGACGGAGAGCCAATCTTGGACAGGAAGCGAGATACTTCTTGTTTTAAGATTAAGTAGAAGTTGCTTCTATTCAGTTTAGATAGATAAGAGTTAAGTGGGAATATAGTTAAATTTGTAGGGAAGGGAGGAGTGTTAGTTGATAGAGTTCAGACTTGATAGTCCTATATTCACTGTGAGAAGGAAGCAAGATGTTTAGGCAGTGCTAGGGAAAAGGCTTGAATATAGAGAATAGTACTGAAGGTTTACAGTAGCTCCTGTTGGAAACAGAAGCAAGCCAGGGCCAAGTAAAGGATTTGCTAATTAGCAATGAATGTTTGTAAGTATAAATCTGAAGTAGTACTAATCTATAAGCCTTTGTGATTTTTTTTTTAGCAGCTGATTAAGTGTATATGTAGTAAAGGTTTTTTTTTTTTTTTTTTAAACATGATGGGGTTGATAATTTTCAGAGTAGGTACCTTACAAAAAAATGTGTTAGGTTTTTAATGCATAATTCTTACATTCAAGACATAACTAGAGTGGCTTTTTCTAACCAGTCAAATGATCAGTAGGATATAGGGAGTCTATGATCCCAAATAAAAAATTTGCCGGAACAATAATCTTAGAGATAATTTCTTTAAAGGCAATATAGAATATCTTTCCCCAGAGGAATGTGCTGTCTTCCAGTAAAAGTGTGCAACATTTTAGTTAAGATGCCACGAAGTTCTGAACTACTGTAAGTTGTTTTATAAATCCATCATGTATCAGTTTCCTCTGTGATGATCCACAGAATACTTTTAGAGTTTCATTGGATGTCTATTCATGCCATTATCTTTCAGAGATCAGCATGATTATGGGCAAAATTTTATAGCTATGATAGCAGATTGTGAGAAGAATCTAGAATGGAGAAAGTTATCCTCATTGATCTTGCATTTTTTTTGTAGAGAATTAAAATTATTTGGTGCTACTAATTCTTGGTCTTCTGATCTAATAAAAATAGATATGAAAATGTATCTATTATTTAACTGTTATATGTATAGTAAGATACCCATGAATGTTTTAATAGTTTATACCATCAGACTACCAAGTTAAAATATCTTTTGGAAATACTTTCATGAACTATAAATATTAAATATATTTTCTTTATACAGGGATCAACCTATGAGGATGAAATTGATAATATCAAATGTATTATTTCAAAAGTTAATGAAATTCTGGCTCATAACTCGCCAGTTTTGATTGTTCAAAGATGGATACGTGGTTTCTTAGTTAGGAAAAAAGTGAGGTATGTTTTATTTTCTTCGCTATTTGAATATTAAAAGATGATAAAATAATTGATAAAAAGACATTTCTCTAATATATGCTTTTTTGTATTCCCTATCAAAATGGTACTTTATAGACTATTTAGTTTCCTAATTTTTAGGAAAACACCACAGATTCTATAGTAATATAATATTGAGCATAATCAAAATTTGATTCTCTTATTTTTTCTTTTAAATTGACCATATAAATAACTAATCATTGAAGTTATTAATCATTGAGTAATTCTGACAGTTATTTTAAATTAAACTTAAAAACATTAGTGAAAAATATATATTACATTTCTCTCGTGTAATGGGATATAATAGAAATATAAGCCATGTACAATATAACATAAGAGAAATATAAACCATATATATATATATATATATATATATATATATATATACACACACACATATATGTATATATATGAGGATTTTGCATTTTGTTTGAATATGAAGATAGTTTTGCCAAAACATCTGGTACCACATCAGTCCACATTACTCTTTGATTAATGCTTTTTCCTCTCTCTTTGTTCCTTACATCCCTTTCCAGTAGCTGACATTTTACAAACAGAGGAAAACTTTTCCTATAAGAATCTCTCAACATTGTACTTGGGGAGATAAGATAGGATACTCTGTCATCAATTTATTTTAGTCATGACAAACATCAAACATATGAAAAAAGAAATGAACGTTCTCCTATAGTTTATTCTCAGATGCTAAATGGGAGAATTCATAAGATAGAAATAGAACATGGCCCTGAAGTATAGGTAGGCTTAAATAGATCTGGAGTTGGGAAATAGACATTCCCTGAGAAAGAAAGATTAGGACATTTCACTGAAATGATATTCAACATTCTGTGGTAAGGCAGAGAGGATGTTCTCATGTGTTAGCCTGCATGTGCTAAATCATAGATGGCAATAGCCCTGATTAAGAGAGATAGTATGAGAGAAAAAAATGAACGTAATATAGTGCCTGCAACTTCTGAGGATGAGTGAGGTTCCATATACTTTTCAAACCAAGGTCAAAGTGTGAGAGAGTGGGTTTATCAGTGGGGGAAAAGTAAAGTGATTTGGAATAAAAGATGTGAAAAGAATCAGGCAATTGCTAACAGGCACATATTTATTTAAAATATTATTTCTATCTCATATGTTCCATTTAAATTAAGTATGCATTTTCTGTGAAATAAACATCTAATTAAAGGGATTTGTCTTTAGTTTATGCCCCTGGGACTGAGTTTTTCTCTCTTAGAATCAAATTACTTTTGATATTCATGTAACACGAGATAAAAACCTTGTACATGGAAACAATATCTGAAAATTCAGCATGCATGAAAAGAATTTGAATGAGCTTTGTGGGGAGAAATGTCAGTAGTAATAATATATCACAGTGGTTCGATACAGACTGACCTGAGTTCTTTTTCTCTTTAAAATGCTGTTCCATTAGGCACATTACTTAACTACTCTGGGCCTGAATATCCTCATATGTTAAATGGTAGAGAGCAGGGACTAATAGCAGTACTTAGTTCGCTGCTTGCTTATGAGAATTGAGATCATGAATATAAAGCACATAGCATCTGGCAAATGTGGATATTACATTCTTATTAGCTGCTCTTTTAAAAATATTATTATTGTTGTTCTTCTACCTTATGCTCTCTGCATTATACGATTTTGTGGGAAACTTACTCTTTCCTTGGATTTCTTGCTCCCTTTCAATTACATTTACCACAGCATGCACAGAGCAATCTTTCAAAATTATAAACCTAATCTTATTCACCAACTTAAAATCCTCCAGTTGCTCTCAATTTGCTTAGGGCAAACTATTGTGATATTTGCCCCTGCAATGTTTATCACATACTTTCATTATCAACACTTACAATACTGTATTGAAGTTGTCTGCATAATTATCTATATCTCCAAATGTACTACATACTATAGTATATAACAGAGTGCTTGACACATGTTAGATGCTCAAAAAATATTTGCTGAATTGATGAATATATTAATAAATAGAGAGACTGTGGAAGCTAGAATCAGAAAAATATTTCTGGATTCATCTGTGGAAAAGCAAAAACAGAAACAACTGAGAAACATGCAAAGCTGCCCTGAGAGGTGCCTGTGGATTCCTCCAATCTAAAGGTCCCAGTTATTAGTCCTCTCATATGTCTATTTCTAGCCATGAGAAGTGTCTCCCTAGGTGCAAATATTTTGTACTCTGCTTGAAATTTGTTCACTTAAACTGGTTGAAATTTTATATACATCCTTGAAGTACTGTCTAAATTTAGAAAATTATTATGATTAATGCTGTTATCTTTTTTTAACATCTTTATTGGAATATAATTGCTTTAAAATGTTGTGTTAGCTTCTGCTATATCACAAAGTGAATCAGCTATATGTATATGGGGATATATGTATACATAATGCTATATCTTTTGGAGTGGTATTATTCTAACATAAATGATATGGTACAAGGGAGGTATACTTTTATTCTTAGAATGAAATATTGTGATCAGATTGGCAGCCTCCTAAACCTAAGTAAGGGTAACTACATTGAGGTCACAAGGAGGATTATTAGTTGGGTCAATGGGATGTAAAAAGGTAAAAGAATGGAAACAAACATTTATTGAATGTGTGGTATATGCAAAGTACCATGTTAGGTATTTTAATCCACTTTATATCATTTAATACAGCAGAGCTTTTGAGTTTGTCCTGTATTTTCTATCTTATGGATGAAGAATTAAGAATTTAAACTTGGTTGAAAGGTTGGGATATGTATCCAGTGGCAGACAGCTATGGTGTGTTGGATATTTGTGGTCAGTTATAAAGAGATGAAACTGTGTATGTTAAATCTACAAGTGTTGCGTTCTTTTGTTTAACATAGCCCAAATTCTGTGATCTTTTTACTTTTATTTCTGAATACCTGGAAACAGCTATTTTCCAAAGAGCCCTAGTATTTTTAGTAGGGAATTGTATTTAGGAACCAAGGTCTGGGCACTAAATGTGTTCATTGCTACTGGAGTGTCATGGTTCTTAGGCTATTTCAGCAGACAGAATAGAAAATGGACTTTTTAAATCATAAATTCATATTTCTAATGCTAATCCAACACAGAAGGTTCTTCACTGACTTCTTCTTTCCACATTACACTTCCCTTCTTCTACCCTGTGAATTCTGGTTGCTAACATTATCAGTAATGTTACTCATTAGCTGAATCCTAATAAACACAAAATAGTTTCAGGATTACTATACATAAACTACTATCAACAAGAAACATTTAATAAAGTTAAAACGTGTTAAAGGATTTTTTTGTCTTTAGATTGGAGATATATAGTTAAAATAATTGTTTTATTTAAAAATAATTGTTGAATGGGTACTTAGTATAATCATAGTATATTAGTTCCTTATCTAATGATTTTATTTCTTTTTAATTTTTAAAATCCTTATTTTCATCTTCCATTTCTCTTAGGGTATTTTCTGTTCTGTTCATTATAATTATCCTTCTCCTAGGTTAGTATTTATCTATAAAATGAGTTTTAAATGTCTTATTCTGAGTCCTGTCATTGCATTTCTAAGTTAGTCTAATTCTAGTTTATGTGGTCTTGTATATCTTTTATAATTTTCTTGATACCTTTTAGTTTATTTTTAAAAATAAGACTATTTTATTTTAGAGTAGTTTCAGTTACACAGAAAAATTAAGCAGGAGGTACAGAGATTTCCATTATACTCCCAGCCCCTACCAATGCATAGTCTCCCCCATTATAAACATTCCCTATCAGAGTGGTACATTTTTTTAACTGATGAACTTACACTGACATACCATAATCACCCAAAGTCTAGAGTTTACAGTAAACTCTTGGTGTTGAACATTCTGTGAGTTTGGACAAATGTACGATGACATATATCCATCATTATGGAATCACATTGTTTAATTTTACTGCCCCCTAAAATCCTCAGTCCTCTGCCTAGTCACCCCTATCCCCCTCTCTAACTCTGGCAACCACTCATCTTTTTATTGTCTCCATAGTTTTGCCTATTCCAGAATGTCATATAGTTAGAGTCATATAGTGTATAGCCTTTTCAGATTGGCTTCTTTCATTTAGTAACATGGATTTAAGATTCCTCTATGTATTTTCATGGCTTGATAAGATAATTTCGTTTTAGAGCTGAGTAATACTACATTGTCTGGATGTACCAGTTTCTTTATTCATATACCTACTGAAGGATGTGTTGATTACTTCTACATTTTAGCATTAATGAATAAACCTGCTATTAACATCCAGGTGCAGGTTTTTTTGTGGACAGTTTTCCACATCTTTGGATAAATACCAAGGAGCACAATTGCTGGATTGTATGGTAAGATTTTATTTAGTTTTATAAGAAATTGCCAAACTCTTTTCCAGTGGCTATACTATTTGCATGCCCACCAGCAATGAATGAGAGTTCCTATTGCTCCACATCTTCACCAGCATTTGGTGTTATTGTTCTGGATTTTGGCATGTGTGGTGGTATCTTATTGTTGTTTTAATTTGTACTTCACTGATGATATATAATGTGGAGCATCTTTGCATATGCTTATTTGTCATCTGTATATCTTTTTGGTGAGGTGTCTGTTAAGGTATTTGACTCTTTTTAAAAATGAGTTCTTTGTTTACTTCTTGTTGAGTTTTAAGAGTTCTTTGTATATTTTGAATAACAGTTCTTTTTTAGGTGCCTTTTTCAAAAATTTGCTCCTAGTCTATAGCTCATATTCTCATTCTCTTAACTTTGTCTTTTGTGGAGCAGAAGTTTTTTAATTTTAATGAAACCAAGCTTGTCAATTCTTTCTTTCATGGATTATATCTTTGGTGTTATATCTAAAAAGTCATTGCCATACCCAAGGTCATCTAGGTTTTCTCCTATGTTATCTTCTAGGAATTTTATAATTTTGCACTTTACATTTATGTAATAGATCCATTTTCAAGTTAATTTTCATGAAAGGAGTAAGTTCTGTGTCTAGTTTTTTTGTGTGTTCATTTTCTGCACATGACTATTTTAACATCATTGGTTGAAAAGACTATCTTTGCTCCATTGTATTGCCTTTGTTCCTTCATCAAAGATCAGTTGACTATATTTATTTCTGTCTATTTCTGAGTTCTCTGTTCTGTTCCATTGATATATTCTTTTGCCAGCACCATATTGTCTTGATTACTGTAGTTTTATAGTAATCTCAAAGTCGGGTGGTATCTCAGTCTTCTAATTTGTTCTTTTCCTTCAATTGTCTTAGCTATTCTGGATTTTGTACCTCTCAATAGAAACTTTAGAATCAGTTTGTCAATACCTACACAATAACATGCTGGTATTCTGATTGGTATTGCATTGAATATATAGATAAGTTGAGAAGAACTGACATCTTGTCTATATTGAATCTTCCTATCCATGAACATGGAATATCTCTTATTTATTTAGTTATTTGCTTTTGTTCCTCAGATTTTTTTTTTTTAACATCTTTATTGGAGTATAATTGCTTTACAATTGTGTGTTAGTTTCTGCTTTATAACACAGTGAATCAGCTATACATATACATATATCCCCATATAGAAAAGTTTTTAAAAAGTTCTCCTTGTGCCTAAGAAAATAATGTATCTTATTGTGGATAGTTACAAAAATATAGAAAGCTACAAAGTTAGATTAAAATTTCCCTTATCATGCAGTGATAACGACTTTTTTTTCATTTTTATTATTTTTTAACATCTTTACTGTAGTATAATTGCTTTACAATGGTGTGTTAGTTTCTTTTTTTTTAACATCTTTATTAGAGTATAATTGCTTTACAATGGTGTGTCAGTTTCTGCTTTATAACAAAGTGAATCAGTTATACATATACATATGTTCCCATATCTCTTCCCTCTGGCATCTCCCTCCCTCCCACCCTCCCTATCCCACCCCTCTAGGTGGTCACAAAACACCAAGCTGATCTCCCTGTGCTATGCAGCTGCTTCCCACTAGCTACCTATTTTGGTAGTGTATATATGTCCATGCCACTCCCTCACTTTGTCCCAACTTACCCTTCCCTCTCCCTGTATCCTCAAGTCCATTCTGTACTAGGTCTGCATCTTTATTCCTGTCTTGCCCCTAGGTTCTTCTGACTATTTTCCTTCTTTTTTTTTTTTTTTTTAGATTCCATATATATGTGTTAGCATACGGTATTTGTTTTTCTCTTTCTGACTTACTCCACTCTGTATGACAGTCTCTAGGTCCATCCACCTCACTACAAATAACTCAGTTTCACTCCTTTTTATGGCTGAGTAATATTCCATTGTATATATGTGCCACATCTTCTTTATCCATTCATCTGTCGATGGACACTTAGGTTGCTTCCATGTCCTGGCTATTGTAAATAGAGCTGCAATGAACATTTTGGTACATGACTCTTTTTCAATTATGGTTTTCTCAGGGTATATGCCCAGTAGTGGGATTGCTGGGTCGTATGGTAGTTCTATTTTTAGTTTTTTAAGGAACCTCCATACTGTTCTCCATAGTGACTGTATCAATTTACATTCCCACCAACAGTGCAAGAGGGTTCCCTTTTCTCCACACCCTCTCCAGCATTTATTGTTTGTAGATTTCTTGATGATGGCCAATCTGACTGCTGTGAGATGATGTCTCATTATAGTTTTGATTTGCATTTCTCTAATGATTAATGCTGTTGAGCATTCTTTCGTGTGTTTGTTGGCAATCTGTATACCTTTTTTGGAGAAATGTCTATTTAGGTCTACTGCCCATTTTTGGATTGGGTTGTTTGTTTGTTTGGTATTGAGCTGCATGAGCTGCTTGTAAATTTTGGAGATTAATCCTTTGTCGGTTGCTTCATTTGCAAAGATTTTCTCCCATTCTGAGGGTTGTCTTTTTGTCTTGTTTATGGTTTCCTTTGCTGTGCAAAAGCTTTTAAATTTCATTAGGTCCCTTTTGTTTATACTTCCATTTCTCTAGGAGGTGGGTCAAAAAGGATCTTGCTGTGATTTATGTCATGGAGTGTTCTGCCTATGGTTTGCTCTAAGGGTTTTATAGTGTCTGGCTTTACATTTAGGTCTTTAATCCATTTTGAGTTTATTTTTGTGTACGGTGTTAGGGAGTGTTCTAATTTCATTCTTTTACATGTAGCTGTCCAGTTTTCCCAGCACCACTTATTGAAGAGGCTGTCTTTTCTCCACTGTATATTCTTGCCTCCTTTATCAAAGATAAGGTGACCATATGTGCATGGGTTTATCTCTGGACTTTCTCTCCTGTTCCACTGATCTATATTTTTGTTGTTGTACCAATACTGTCTTGATTACTGCAGCTTTGTAGTAGTGTCTGAAGTCAGGGAGCCTGATTCCTCCAGCTCCATTTTTCTTTCCCAAGATTGCTTTGGCTCTTTGGGGTCTTTTCTGTTTCCATACAAATTGTGAATTTTTTTTTGTTCTAGTTCTGTGAAAAATGCCATTGGTAATTTGATAGGGATTGCATTGAATCTGTAGATTGCTTTGGGTACTATAGTCATTTTCACAATGTTGATTCTTCCAATCCAGGAACATGGTATATCTCTCCATTGTTTGTATCATCTTTAATTTCTTTCATCAGTGTCATAGTTTTCTGCATACAAGTCTTTTGTCTCCTTAAATATGTTTATTCCTAGGTATTTTATTCTCTTTGTTGCAATGGTAAATGGGAGTGTTTCCTTAATTTCTCTTTCAGATTTTTCATCATTCGTGTATAGGAATGCAAGAGATTTCTGTGCATTAATTTTGTATACTGCTACTTTACCAAATTCATTGATTAGCTCTAGTAGTTTTCTGGTAGCATCTTTAGGATTCTCTATGAATAGTATCCTGTCATCTGCAAACAGTGACAGCTTTACTTCTTCTTTTCCAATTTGGATTTCTTTTATTTCTTTTTCTTCTCTGATTGCTGTGGCTAAACCTTCCAAAACTATGTTGAATAATAGTGGTGAGAGTGGGCAACCTTGTCTTGTTCCTGATCTTAGTGGAAATGGTTTCAGTTTTTCACCATTGAGGATGATGTTGGCTGTGGGTTTCTCATATATGGCCTTTATTATGTTGAGGAAAGTTCCCTCTATGCCTACTTTCTGGAGGGTTTTTATCATAAATGGGTGTTGAATTTTGTCAAAAGCTTTTTCTGCATCTGTTGAGATGATCATATGGTTTTTATTCTTCAATTTGTTTATATGGTGTATCACATTGACTGATATGCATATATTGAAGAATCCTTGCATTTCTGGGATAAACCCCACTTGATCACGGTGTATGATCCTTTTAATGTGCTGTCGGATTCTGTCTGCTGGGATTTTGTTGAGGATTTTTGCATCTATGTTCATCAGTGATATTGGCCTGTAGTTTTCTTTCTTTGTGACATCTTTGGTTTTTTTATCAGGGTTATAGTGACCTTGTAGAATGAGTTTGGGAGTGTTCCTCCCTCTGCTCTCTTTTAGAGGAGTTTGAGAACGATAGGTATTAGCTCTTCTCTAAATGATAGAATTCGCCTGTGAAGCCATCTGGTCCTGGACTTTTGTGTGTTGGAAGATTTTTAATCACAGTTTCCATTTCAGTGCTTGTGATTGGTCTGTTTATATTTTCTGTTTCTTCCTGGTTCAGTCTCGGAAGGTTGTGCATTTCTAAGAATTTGTACATTTCTCCAGGTTGTCCACTTTATTGGCATACAGTGGCTTGTCGTAATCTCTCATGATCCTTTGTATTTCTGCGGTGTCAGTTGTTACTTCTCCTTTTTCATTTCTAATTCTATTGATTTGAGTCTTCTTCCTTTTTTTCTTGTTGAGTCTGGCTAATGGTTTATCCATTTTGTTTATCTTCTCAAAGAACCAGCTTTTAGTTTTATTGATGTTTGCTGTCATTTCCTTCATTTCTTTTTCATTTATTTCTGATCTGATCTTTATGATTTCTTTCCTTCTGCTACCTTTGGGGTTGTTTTGTTCTTCTCTATTTGCTTTCGGTTTAAGGTTAGCTTGTTTATTTGAGATGTTTCTTGTTTCTTCAGGTAGGATTGTATTACTATAAACTTCCCTCTTAGAACTGCTTTTGCTGCATCCCATAGGGTTTGGGTCGTCATGTTTTCATTGCCATTTGTTTCTAAGTATTTTTTGATTTCCTCTTGGATTTCTTCAGTGATCACTTGGTTATTAAGTAGTGTATTGTTTAGCCTCCATGTATTTATATTTTTTACAGATTTTTTTCCTGTAATTGATATCTAGTCTCATAACATTGTGGTCGGAATAGATACTTGATATAATTTCAATTTTCTTAAATTTACCAAGGCTTGATTTGTGATCCAAGATATCATGTATCCTGGAGAATGTTCCATGAGCACTTGAGAAGAATGTGTATTCTGTTGTTTATGGATGGAATGTCCTATTAATATCAATTAAGTCCACCTTGTTTAATGTATCATTTAAAGCTTGTGTTTCCTTATTTATTTTCATTTTGGATGATCTGTCTGTTGGTGAAAGTGGGGTGTTAAAGTCCCCTACTATGATTGTGTTACTGTCGATTTCCCCTTTTATGGCTGTTAGCATTTGTCTTATGTATTGAGGTGCTCCTATGTTGGGTGCATAAATATTGGGGAAGTTTTCAACTATAATCTCTTCAAATATTTTCTCAGTCCCTTTCTTTTTCTCTTCTTCTTCTGGGAGCCCTATAATTCGAATGTTGGTGCATTTAATGTTGTCCCTGAGGTCTCTGAGACTGTCCTCAATTCTTTTCATTCTTTTTTCTTTATTCTGCTCTGCAGTAGTTATTTCCACTATTTTATCTTCCAGGTCACGTATCCATTCTTCTGTCTCAGTTATTCTGCTATTGATTCCTTCTAGAGAATTTTTAATTTCATTTATTGTGTTATTCATCATTGTTTGTTTGCTCTTTAGTTCTTCTAGGTTCTTGTTAAATGTCTTTTGTATTTTCTCCATTGTATTTCCAAGATTTTGGATCATCTTTACTATCATTACTCTGAATTCTTTTTCAGGTAGACTGACTATTTCCTCTTCATTTGTTTTGTCTGGTGGGTTTTTGCCTTGATCCTTCATCTGCTGTGTGTTTCTCTGTGTTCTCATTTTGCTTAACTTCATGTGTTTGGGGTCTCCTTTTTGCAGGCTGCAGGTTCGTAGTTTGTGTTGTTTTTGGTGTCTGCCCCCAGTGGCTAAGGTTGGTTCAGTGGGTTGTGTGGGCTTCCTGGTGGAGGGCACTAGTACCTGTGTTCTGGTGGATGAGGCTGGATCTTGTCTTTCTGGTGGGCAGTTCCACGTCCAGTGGTATGTTTTGGGGTGTCTGTGACCTTATTATGATTTTAAGAAGACCTTCTGCTAGTGGGTGGTGTTGTGTTCCCATCCTGGTAATTGTTTGGCATAGGTGTTCAGCACTGTAGCTCACTGGTCATTGAGTGGAGCTGGGTCTTGGCGTTGAGATGGAAATCTCTGGGAGATTTTTGCTGTTTGATATTACGTGGAGGTGGGAGGTCTCGGGTGAACCAATGTCCTGAACTCGGCTCTCCCACCTCAGAGGCACAGGTCTGACACCCAGCCAGAGCACCAAGACCTGTCAGCCACATGGAAAAAGAGAAAAAGGAAAAAATATATGTATATCGTTGCTCCCAAAGTCCACTGCCTCAATTTGGGATGATTCGTTGTCTATTCAGGTATTCCACAGATGCAGGGTACATCAAGTTGATTGTGGAGATATAATCCACTGCTTCTGAGGCTGCTGGGAGAGATTTCCCTTTCTATTCTTCTTTCTCACAGTTCCTGGGGTTCAGCTTTGGATTTGGCCCCACCTCTATGTGTAAGTCCCCTTAGGGCGTCTGTTCTTCACTCAGACAGGACGGGGTTAAAGTAGCAGCTGATTAGGTGGTTCTGGTGCACTCAGGCTGGGGGAAGGGATGGGTAAGGAATGTGGGGCGAGCCTGTGTTGGGAGAGGCCAGCGTGACGTTGCAACAGCCTGAGGCGCACCGTGTGTTCTCCCAGGGAAGTTGTCCCTGGATCACGGGACCCTGGCAGTGGCGGGCTGCACAGGCTCCTGGGAGAGGAGGTGTGGATAGTGACCTGTGCTTGCACACAGGCTTCTTGTTGGCTGCAGCAGCAGCCTTGGCGTCTCATGCCCGTCTCTGGGGTCCACGCTGATAGCCACGGCTCACGCCCGTCTCTGGAGCTCATTTAGGCGGTGCTCTGAATCCCCTCTCCTCATGCACCTCAAAACAAAGGGGCAAGAAAAAGTCTGTTGCTTCTTCGGCAGTTCCAGACTTTTTCCTGGACTCCATCCTGGGTAGCCGTGGCGCCCTCGCCCCCTTCAGGCTGTGTTCATGCAGCCAACCCCAGTCCTCTCCCTGGGATCTGACCTCCGAAGCTGGAGCCTCAGCTCCCAGCCCCCACCTGCCCCAGTGGGTGAGCTGAAAAGCCTCTCAGGCTGGTGAGTGCTGGTTAGCACTGATCCTCTGTGCAGGAATCTCTTTGCTTTGCCTTCTGCACCCCTGTTGCTGTGCTCTCCACTGTGGCTCCGAGGCTTCCCCCTGCCACCCACTGTCTCTGCCAGTGAAGGGGCTTCATAGTGTGTGGAAACTTTTCCTCCTTCCCAGCTCCCTCCCAGAGGGGCAGGTCCCATCCCTATTCTTTTGTCTCTGTTTTTCCTTTTTTCTTTTGCCCTACCCAGGTACGTGGGGAGTTTCTTGGCTTTTGAGAGGTCTGAGCTCTTCTGCCAGTGTTCACTAGGTGTTATAGGAGTTGTTCTACATGTAGATGTATTTCTGATGTATTTGTGGGGAGGAAGGTGATCTCCATGTCTTACTCTTCCACCATCTTGAAGGTCTCCTCTTTCTACATCATATTTTATTCTTTTTGTTTTTTGTATCCCTTAACTCCTTATTGTGGATATAGGTAAATTTACTACTTTTTTAACCTTCCTACTAGCTTTATAAGTGCTTGGTTCACTGCTTTTATTACATGTTTTCCTTTACCAATAACATTTTTCCTTTCATAATTTTCATATTTCTAGTCCTGGTCTTTTCTTTTCTGCTTAGAAGAGATCCTTTAACATTTCTTTTAAAACTGGTTTGGTGATATTGAACTTTTTTAGCTTTTGCTTGTCTGCAAAACCTTTTTATTTTTTCTTCAAATCTGAATAAAGTCTTGACAGGTAGAGTATTCTTGGTTGTAGGGGTTTTCCTTTTATCACTTTGAATATATTGTGCTACCCTCTTCTGCCCT
This sequence comes from Balaenoptera ricei, assembly GCF_028023285.1. NCBI lineage: Eukaryota > Metazoa > Chordata > Mammalia > Artiodactyla > Balaenopteridae > Balaenoptera > Balaenoptera ricei. The sequence continues at coordinate 64,384,158 of NC_082639.1, read as the reverse complement.
GCAAAGTTTTTGATGAAAAGTCAACTGACAGTTTAATGGGAGTTCCCTTTTACTTCACTAGTTGCTTTTCTCTTGCTGCTTTTAGGATTGTCTCTTTGTCTTTAATTTTAGCAATTTTAACTATAATGTGTCTTGGTGTGGACCTCCTTGGATTCACCTTATTTGGGACTCTGTGTGCTTCCTGGACCTGGATGTCTGTTTTCTTTCCCAAGTTAGGGAAGTTTTCAACAATTATTTTTTTCATATAAGTTCTCTGCCCTTTTCTCTGTCTCTTCGCCTTCTGGGACCCTTATAATGTGAAAGTTAGTATGCTTTATTTTTCCCAGAGTTCTCGTAACTATCCTAATTTTTTAAACTTCTTTTTTTCCCCTTATTTTCTGTTTAGCTTGTGTGATTTCCACTATTCTGTCTTTCAGTTTGCTGATCTGTTCCTCTGTCACTAATCTACTGTTGATTTCTTCTAGTGTATTTTTACTTTTAGTTATTTTATTCTCCAGCTAGCTTTGGTTCTTTATGTTTTCCAACTCCTCATTAAAATTCTCACTGTGTTCATCCATTCTTTTCTCGAGTTTGTTGAGCATCATTATGATCATTACCTTGAACTCCTCAAGGTAGATTGCTTATTTCCATTTCGTTTAGTTCTTTTTCTGAGGTTCTGCCTTGTTCCTTTGTTTGGAACATATTCTTTTGTCTCCTCATTTTGCCTAATTCTCTGTGTTTATTTCTATTTATTAGGTTGATTACATTTCCCAATCTTGGAGAAGTGGCCTTATTTGGGAGATATCCTATGGGGCCCAGCAGCATACTCTCCTCTGGTCACCTGAGCTATATGCTCTAGGGGATGTCCCCTATGTGGGTTGCATGGGCCCTTCTAATGTGGTGTGGCTGACTACTATAGGTGTGCTGGCCGTTGGGGCTGGCATCCATACTAATAGGCTAGAGGGAGGACTTCATAATGGCTTTTGCCAGTGTTAATGTCCTTGTGGTAGAATGACCTCCCCAGAATGGCTACTGCCAGAGTCTTTGTCCCCATGAGGAATCCCAGTTGCCTCCTGCCTCTCTGGGAGGATCTCCAAGGTCAGTTAGTGGGTCTGACCAAGCTCTTTTCAAATTACTGCATTTGCACTGGCACTCAGAGCAATGTGAAATTTTGTACACACTATTTAAGAGCAGAGTCTCTGTTTCCTACAGCCTTCAAGCTCTCCCATATGCAAGCCCCACTGGCCTTCAAAGCCAGACATTCCTGGGAATCATCTTTCCAGTGAAGGACCCATGGGCTAGGGAGTCCAATGTGGAGCTTGGACCCCTTGCTCCTTGGGGACAACCTCTGCAGTTGTTATTATCTTCCTATTTGTCAGTTACCTACTGGGGTTGGGGGTCTTGATTATATCACAGCTCCGCCCCTCCTACCCATCTCATTATGGTTGCTTCTTTATATCTTTAGTTGTAGAAAATCTTTTCTGCTAGTCTTTAGGTTGTTGTTATAGATAATTGCTCTATCAATAGTTGTAATTTTGGTATGCCTGTGGGAAGAGGTGAGCTTAGGGTCTTCCTACTCCATCTTGGCAACACACTGCAACCTCTGTTTTTAAATTTGTGCATTTAGACTATTAACTTTATAGTGATAATTGATACAGTTTGATTAATATCTGTCATATCCATTACTGTTTTTTATTTGTTGCCATTGTTTTCCTATTTTACATTCCACTTTTTTCTTCCTTTTTTGGTTTTAATTGTGCATTTTATATGATTCCATTTTCTCTCCTTTCTTCGCATATTGGTTACCACCTTTTTAGTGTTTGCCCTAGAGATTGTGATATACGTATATAGCTAATCCAAGCCCAGTTTCAAACACTATACCATTTCACAGGTAGTATTAGTATCATATAATAACAAAACAATCCTAATTCCTCCTTCCTGTCCTTTGTATCACTGACTTCAGTTATTTCACTGATACATACATTAGCATATATATGTATGTATGTTGTATGTAGATGTGTATATATTATATACATAATTGAATATATTGATGCTATTGTTTTGTACAAACTGTTATCTCTTAAGTATAAGAAAAATAAAGATTTTATTTTAACTTCACTTATTCCTTCTTTGATTCTCCTCCTTACTCTTTGTAAGTGCAAGATAATGACTTTTTTTTTTTTTCTCTCTAAAGAACTTCTTTTAACATTTCTTATACAGCAGTACTGGCAAAAAAATTCCCTAGGTTTTTGTCTTTATTTCTTTTTCACTTTGAAAGATACTTTCATAGGGAATAGAATTGTAGGTTAGCGGATTTTTTCTCTCAATACTTTATACATGTCACCCCATTTTCTTCTTGCTTGCATGATGTCTGTGGAGAAGTCATATATGCTTCTTATCTTTATTACTCTATAGGTAAGATTTTTCTCCCTCTGACTTCTTTCTGATATGCTTTAGTTTGAAAATGATGTAAAGTTTTTGGCATTTTTCCTGCTTTGTAACCTCTGATCTTCCTGGATCTGTGGTTTGTTGTCTGGCTTTAATTTGGAGAAATTCTCCATCATTATAGTTTCAAATATTTCTTCTTTTCATTTATCTCTTCTCCTTCTGGTATTTCCATCACAGGTATGTTGCACCTTTATAGTTCCACAGCCCTTGCATATCCTATCCTGCTTTTTTTGTCTTTGTTCTCTTTGCTTTTTTGTTTTCAAGTATTCTACTGATCCTTAGCCATATCCAATCTAGTAATATGCCCATTGTAGACATATTCATTTCTGTTGCAGTGTTTTGATCTCTAGCATTTCGTTTTGATTCTATCTTAGTTTTTTCCTCTCTCTGCTTACATTGCCCATCTATTCTTGTAAGCTGTGTGGTTTATCCATTAGAGCCTTTAGCATATTATTCATAGTTGTTTTAAAAGCTCTGGTCTGATAATTCCAACTTCCCTGCCATGTGTTTCTGATCATTGTTCAGTTTCTTTAAATTGTGCTTTTTTTTCCCTTTTGGTATGCCTTGTCATTTTTTTTTCTGATAGCTCGACATTATGTACCAGGTAAAAGGAACTTTAAAATAGGTCTTGGTTATTGATGCTGAGGTGTGGGGAGGGGTAGCACTCTATACTCCTATGATTAAGTCTTAGACGTTTAGTGAGTCTGTGCATGTGAACTATAAACTGACAAGAGCTTCTCATTTTTGTTTCTCCCTCCTTTGGTGTGACTGGATTGCTAGAGTGAGCTGGAGTTTAGTACAGCTGACCCTTGAACAACGTGGGTTTGAACTGCATGGGTCCACTTATACACAGATTTCTTTCAATAAATACATACTACAGTACTACATGATCTAATATTGGTTGAATCTGTAGATGTGGAACCGTGGAGATGGAGGGTTGACTTTATAAAGTTATATGTGGATTTTTGACTGTGTGAGAGGTTGATGCTTCTAACCCCCATGTTGTTCAAGGTTCAACTCTATTTCCTTTCTCTCATGTGGAAGGCTTGGGCCAGTTGCAGATGGGTTTTCTCTTCTCCCAGGTCATTTAGGCTCTGATAATACCCCAGCAGGTTAAGCTGTAGTTAATTACATTCACCTGAGGGCAGGCCTTGTTTAAAAAGAACAGAGTGCTCTGATAATTTCAAATTGTTTCATTTTCCCCTCCCACTTTTGGAAGCCCAAGGAGATTTTTCTCTGATATTTACTGTGGGAATCTGGTCGAGCTCCTGGAGGTAAATCTCATAGTACTGTGCTAGTCTCCTTATGACTGAGTACCGCTGGAGTTTTAAACTCTCAGTGTTGTCCACTGAGCTTCCAGCAATTTGTCAATGACAGTTCAGATTTTCCTACCTTGGCACTGGTTTTGGTGGCAGTTTCCTCTTATGAGTGTTTGCTCAGGTAATCTGTGATGATTTATATTCACCTGTCTCTCAAATCTTGAAGGCAACAGTGTGCCCTGTGTTCTCCTCTGTCTTAGAGATCCAAGAAAAGTCATTGGTTTTTCAATCTATTCAGCTTTTTAGTTGTTGTTAGGACAGAATCACAGCTTCTAAGCTCCTAATATGCAGAACTGGACTTAAGTTTATTTTGAAATAATAGGTTATAGGTTTATCTTTTTTGCAAGCTTCACTGTCTGGCTTGCTTTTATTGTCTGTAGTGATGTTACTTTGCTTCTTGTTGTCTTTTTGCTATATAATAACTCTATAATAAATCTTTATGGCTTTAGATAGTGATCCTATTGTATTGCCCATTTTATGAGAAATTAGTTTTTAATCAACTTTAATAAGCTTTTTTACAGGTTCTAAAGTTCTTTATTCTGTTCTTGTTTGTTTGTTTTGTGTGTGTGTGTGTGTGTGTGTGTGTGTAGTTTCCAAAAGTATCATGGTTTACTTTCTGAATTCTCTTTCTCTGGTCCCCAGCACTCCCTTTTTAATGCAGACTTTTTATTCCCCTCTGTTTTTCTCCATTGTTTCTGTGCTGCTCAATTTTGATTCTGTCTTCAGGAGTTTCTTCTCAGTTTTGGGCTTTGACCTAGAGAAAAGCACTGGCTAGTTAGTTTTGTGGGTTTGTAGGCCCAGAATACTCTAGGACCTTCAGATCTTACCACTGAACCCTTGTATTCACACACTATTGGAATATGCAAAAATCCACTAGGATTTAGCTTCTGTTGTTTTTAAAACATTTTTCTTGAAGTATAGTTGGTTTTGGCCATCATCAAAAAAATCTACAAACAATAAATGCTGGAGAGGGTGTGGAGAAAAGGAAACCCTCGTACACTGTTGGTGGGAATGTAAATTGGTACAGCAACTATGGAGAACAATATGGAGGTTCCTTAAAAAACTAAAAATAGCTCTGTTCTTAAATTGTCTCTCCAAGCTTTCCAGGGAGTGTCTTTAGATTTTTTGTTTTATTTCTATCCATCACATGCATTGCTTTTATTTGTTTCCTACTGCATAATTGCTAATATCACAGTGGTCTGATGATGTCAGTGATTTTTCCGTATTCCTATGCATTTTGGATTTCCTGGGGATATCTTCTCACATAATGTTGTTATAGGTAATGAAAAATTTTGCTATCTAGTTGTTATATCTGTTTTTACATGGGAATATGGGTAGATTTAAAAACTATGTGACTGCCATGATTATTATTTCAGAGAGCCCTTATAAAACATGAAGCTGGTTGACCAGCATCATTCACCAGGTATTTCTAATAAGCTAAATTTCTGTGACTTACATATTTTAGATGATATATATTAGCTGTATTTATTTCTTAAAAATATAAGAGGGTTGCGGAAATCAAATATCCTACAATTACAAGAAAGAATGGTTAGGAGTACTTGGATATTTACATATCAAAAGAGTTACTTAAGGATATTTCAAAATAGCTGAATAGTATATGATATTGCATATAAAATAGTATATGTACAATATATACTAGTGTAGTATACTGTTAGTGTATATATGCTATGTACAAACAATAGAATAGATAAAAGGATCAAGAATAGGGATGGGACTTTCAGAAAGACAGGTTTCAGCTTTTTTTAAAGAATAATATCTAACTATTATTATTGAATGGTATAGTTATAAATTTCTTTTGACATATAGTATTAAAGTAGGAATTGTCTGCATGCTAGGGTTGTAATAAACTGGGTTTTAGCAGAGGTCACATATGTATAACATCCAACATCTTTTTTTTATATGTACAGATGGCACATGGTGCCAATTTTATTTGCAGATATTATAGCATTCCAAAGTTCACAAGTTAGACCTTTGCCACAGCCTTGGATAAATCTTGAACTAGTGCAGAATTCAGCTGTGCTAGAGAGCTGATCTTAGCCTGCTTAGACATCATATACTTCTTCTTGATAGTCATGTGCTTTATAAGGCCACGATTCAGCATGACTATGTTCTTAGCCAGGTGTTGCATAACAACAAGAAGGGATTCTTCAGTGTATGAAAGGTAATGCTGTAGAGTTGGTGTCCATCCACTATTATCAAGAATTTTCAGTGCTAAGCCAAATGTCCCACGGCAATCTGAGGAGGAAAGTGCACCATATTGTAGTCCAACATAGTTCCATCAGATATGTATATAAATAGGAAAATAATATGTGATCCTATTCAGACCAGGAGCAAAATACAGAGGCCCGTAGTCATCACTATTATATTAAAATTACTGAAAGCTTTATCTAATTTGATAATATTTTTTTAAAAAGAAGAAACAATATATTTGTATGTTTTAGTCATAATTGGATTCAGTTCTGTGTAACAGAGACCTCCTAAAATAATGGTTTAAACTAGGCAAAAGTTTTATTTTTTACATTAGAAGAGTCTGTAGTCCAAGAAGTACAAAGTGTACTTTGTACAAGTGTGACTGCACAAAATCAGGACCCAAGTGTCCTTTTTATTCTATCTTCCTATCTTGTGTGTTCTATCCTAAGTTCACTTGTGTTTCAGAATGGCTGCCAAAGTTCCAATTGTTATATCTGGTTGCATGCTGGAAGGCTTATGCAGTACTGAATGGCAGAAAGGGCACATCACCACACTAAAACAGCAACTTTAATCAGCCTAATTGGGAATAAAGCATTTCCTCTTACGGTTCCTTGGCCAGAATTTAGTAATATGGGCACACTGGCAGCAAGGAATACTAAGAAATAGGATCTTTTATCTGGCCATTTTGCTACTTGTATGAAATTTGGCTTCTGTTACAAAGGCTAGAAGAGAGGATTTGAATTGGAAGGTAGTTAGCAGTTTCCACCACAGCATATTTGAAAGCAAAAGACAGAATTATAATTATTGCCTAATAGATCTAAATGCATATATAAAAAAGGAAGAAGTTTGGCATATTGAGGATCTAAGCATCTGTCTCATGAAGATAGAAAAGTAGCAGAAGTTATACCCAAAAAGAGTAAAAGGAAAGGAATAATAAAAATAGTGTCAGAAATAGATGAAATATAAAACAAGCATACAATGAACATGAGAAAATGTGCATAAAAATCAATAAAGCCAAATGGACATATATACACTACCAAATGTAAAATAGATAGCTAGTGGGAAGCAGCCGCATAGCACAGGGAGATCAGCTCGGTGCTTTGTGACCACCTAGAGGGGTGGGATAGGGCGGGTGGGAGGGAGACGTAAGAGGGAGGGGATATGGGGATATATGTATATTTATAGCTGATTCACTTTGTTATAAAGAAGAAACTAACACACCATGGTAAAACAATTATACTCCAATAAAGATGTTAAAAAAAATCAATAAAGCCAAGAATTGGTTATTTTCAAAGAGTAATAAAGTGATAAACTCTAGCAAGACTGCTCTAACAAAGAGATAGAGGAAAAAATTCAAATTACCATGATAAAGAACATCACTGCAGCTTCACAGAAGTTAAAGGGAATACAATGAATAACTTTATGCCAAATAATTTGACAGTTTGTGTGAAATGGACAAATTCTTTCAAGAAACACAATTTTCAGTGTGACAGAAGAAGAAATAAAAATGCTGAATAGTCCTTCATACATTAAAGAAATTGAATCCATTATTAAAATCTTTCCCACAAAGAGACTTCAGGTCTAGATGACTTTGCTGGTGAATTATCCTGCACGTCTAAGGAACATATAACACCATCTTAACCAAAATTTCCGAAGAGTGAATAAGAATACTTTTCATGTTTTGAGAGGTCAGCATAACATTAAAAGCAAAACCTGAAAAGGACCTTACAAGAAAGAAAATTGCAGGCCTGTCTTATGTATGCACATGTAAAAATTATAAATAAAATATTAGGAAATTAGATCTAGTGACATATAAAGTGGTTAATACCCTATACCCAACATAGGTTTATTCGAAGAATAAAAAATTAGTTTAACATTAGAAAACGAATCACATAACAGAATATGAGTGGGGGAAAACACCTCAGTATTTCTCACTTTGCCCAGTATCAGGTTAACTAAAATTTGTGTATATTTTGAATGAATGTGTCCTCATTTTTCAAGGTTCCAAAGTAACTGAGACTTGATCTCATTTGATCTCATCTAACTTGTGATAGGCAGAATTTCAAGATGGCCCACATGATCTTTGTTCCCTGGTGTTCCTCCCACAATCATGTTATATTATGCAGCAGATGGTATTTTGCAGATGTCATTAAGGTTCCTTACTAATCAGTTGACCTTAAGATAGATTATCTGAGTGGGTCTAACCTAATCAAATGATCTCTTTAAAAACAAAGAGTGTTCTCTGGCTGATGGTGGAACAGGATATCAGAGAAAGTTGAAGCACAAGAAGGATTTGATGTACTGTTGCTGTCTTAAAGGTGAAGGAGACCACATTTAAATGACGTGAGAGTGACTTTATGAGCTAGGAGTGACCCTTCACCAATAACCAGCAAAAAAATGGAGACTTTAGTCCTACGCAAGAAACTGGATTCTACCAACTACTTGAATGAGCTTAGAAGCAGATTTTTTCCCCTAAGCTTCCAGATAAGAAAGAACCCAGACCAGCCAAAAAGTTTGTGCAATTTGTTACTCAGTAATAGAAAAATAATATATAATAGAGTTGTGCAAAGTGAGGTTATAGTTCTGGTATATGCAGGGTTTCATTAATGCAGTACCTTGTAAAGTGAGGTCTACCTGTATACAGTCCTCTCAAAGTCTGCACCAAAATCATAAAATTCAACAGTCATTTAAGGTTAAAATATATATGTGTATATATATATATATATATATATATATATATATATATATACATACATATATATATATATATTTTTTTTTAGCAATCTAGGATTAGAAGGAAACTTTCTTAATCTAACAATATGTATATTTTAACACATTATTAATACTTAGTAGTGAAATATTGGAATTATTCCCCCTGAGGCCAGGAACAAAACAAGGGTGTCAACTGTTAGCATTTTTATTTAGTATTGCAATGGTGAACATAGATCAGTGGAACAAAGTAAGGAAAATAAAAAGGAACTTAAAAGATTAGAAAGTAAGAAAATTGTAATTTCTTGTAGATGTCATGATTTTGAATGTGCAAGCTAGTAAAATAATAATACAAAACCCAATAGTATTTAAATATATAGTAACAATCACCAGTTGGAAAATGAAATTAAAAGCTACCATTTATAGTAGTATAAAAACCTCACCATCTGTTTGATTGGTCTTCCAGAGGCAGACACAAAAACAAGATTACGTGTACAAGAAATTTATTGGGAGAAATACCTTTGACAAACAAAAGAGGAAGGAGTAGGAATAGGCAGGGAAAAACCTTCACACTCTGATGATAATTTGACACCTGTGAAGGGAGAGAGACAATGGATTGGGCAGAAAGAGACTCAGCAACACAATTCTGAAGAAATTTAGGCCAGACCATTGGGGAATCCCTGAACAAAACTTGAACACTGGAGGAATCCTGCATCAGGCAGAAATGGGCCAGCACTAGTACAATACCTCAGTCATTGACTAGGAATAGCCTTGGCAAAAATGTAGTGATGGATCTAAAGAGGCAGCAGCTGGGGCTGTCAGTCAGCTGTGCTCCTCATAGTGGGTTCTCTTCAAGGAGATCTGAGCAGCGCACTTCCATGGCTGTCATAAACCACATACTAAGGATACATGAAAGGAAAGGTGTGAATTACCTCTAAAAAGAAAGCTACCAAACATTACTGATAGAACAAGATGAAAATAAATATAAGAATATATCATTTTTATGATATTGGATGAATCAATGTAATAAAGATGTCTGTTCTTTCTAAATTGATCTGTCTGTGCAGTGCATTCCTAAACAAAATTCTAGCAGTTTTCCTTTAATAACACATACTTTGAAAAATAATACTGTGTTGGCATTTCAGTTTGCCTCTACTTACTCTCTAAATCCCATTAAACTGATAGTATGAGGATTTAGAAAGGCAGAGGGCAAGAGAAGGGCAAAGAGAAAGAGCAACAAAATTTTGCAAACTAGGAAGCAGATAGATATGTATAACTGACTTTGCAGATCTTAGGAACCTGTAGCTAGAGATCAGAAATCTCTGGTCTTTAAGGTGGCTACCTGATTTTGTAAATAAATTATACTGGAACACCGTCACACCCATTCTTTTATATACTGTCTATCAATTTGCTTTTAAGCTACAATGGAAAAGCTGAGTAGTTGAGATAGAGATTGTACTACCCAGAAACCTAAAATTTGTACTGTCTGTATTTGGCTCTTTAAAGAAAAGTTTGCCAACCTCTGCTATAGCCTGTCCTGCAAGTATCAGAAGCCAAAGATTAAGGCTGATTCATACCGCAGAACCCAGGAATGATTAGGATTTAAAGATTCTAGGAACCTTTTGTAAATGCTGCTGCAAATAGGAGCATTTATTGAATCTCTGTTTTAGAATCAGTTAAACTCTTCTATTCCATGCTGAACTGAGATATTTAGTGTTTTATTTTAGAGATGAAAGTATAGCCATAATGCCTCTAAAATTATAGGCTAAAACAAATGAAACAAAAGAATGGAGATAAAAGAGTTTAAGGGGATTTTTTTCCTCTATCAAACTTGGTATATACTTTTTTGGGAATTCTAATTTTAGGCTGATAGATATTTTCCTTTAGCTCATTGAATATATTTTCATTATTTTTGGCTTCCGTTGTTGCTGTTGAAAAATTGTTAGGCTAATTGTTCCTTTACAGGTTATCTTCCTTTTCTCTCTTACTACTTTTAAATCTAAGATATTTCTGTTGGTTTTCTGAAGATATTTACTTTGACAATTCTAAGAATCAATTTATTTTTATTTTACAACTTGATATTTGCTGGGCTGTGTGCATCTAGGGACTGGTTTCTCCTTTATCAATTCTAGATAATTTCCAGTCATCATTTTATTTATTGATAATCTCTTCAAAATATTTTTACTATATTCCTCATTTTTCTTATGGTGGGAAATTACCTCTTTGCAATGGTGGTCTCTAAGTATATTAACAGGTAGACTACAGCAGAGGTCATGTTCACAGACTAATATGTTGCTATTTGGTAACACCCTTGGCTTAGGGTTTCTTCCTGTTGATTCCAAGGTCTTGTTGGGGAGGGTAATCAGGCCTCCACTGAGTTTTGTTCTGGATTTATTTTCTAATCTCTAGCTTAGTTTCTTCTCTATTCTGTATTATGAGTAAGTTTTAGTAGTTCTTTTGTATTACGGGCTCTTAAATATTGCTTTGACTGTGAAGTTCATTTGTGAAACATGATCTTATTTCTCTTATAATTTACTTAGAATGCCTTTTAATTGCATCCCATTCTTATTGCCAGCTGTAGTGGTGGAAAATTACCTAGATGCTATTATAACCTCCAAGTAAGTTACCAGGCAGGCTATTTCAGATGTCACAGAGTAAAAAGCCTCAGAGATCAAATTAAGATACTTGAATTAGTTTATTTAATCTACTTTAAACATACAGCAAGAAGAAAGGGAGAAAAATGGAATAGATGTGAGTACAAGTGGGGTGAAATGACCACACTATCTGAATCCTGCATTATGCAATGTTCATATGTCCTGTTTCTCACTATGTTCCCTCAGGCTTTCCCTGCTGGCTAGGTTATAAGGACCAGAGTTGAGGATGAGTGAGGGTCTTCAACAGCCAGAAAATGATTTGAGCCAACACACTCTTGACATCTTAGAGAGATGTAGGAGCAAGCAAGTGTCCTTCACCTTAGCTATAAACTATGTAACTGATAACCTAGTAAGCAGTGATGAATTTTACTTTCATGTTTTGAGCATAGCATGCATGAGGTCATATTAGGTTACTGATGGGTGATTGATTTGGTGGGAGACACAACTGTCCATCTGAAGATGATGTGATAAATGCCTTATGAATGTTTTAAAATGTTATTTAGTCCTTCCATACATTATTTCTTCCTTTATATCAGTATTCTTCGCAGACCTATGTTTCATCTATTATATAATGTGTTTTACAGGTTACTACCTTACTTATTATGTATACCTAAGACATCTTATGAATCTTATCTGTATCTCTCATTTGCTTGTTCAGTATCTATACTTGGCATCTTACAAGCTTTGCCTGTTCTGCTTGCTTGTTCTCTTTCCCTTTAAAACATAATTGAATACTCTCAAATCATGCAACAAATACAAATTTACAACGTCTGTTAACCTTTCTTTTATAGTTATTTCTATTGTACATCCTATAAGGAGGATCCTTAGATTAATCTTCCAGTTGAATAATTTTCTCCTCAGTGATGTATAATCAATCTGCTACTTAATCTAGCCATTGAAATTTTAATTTTAATAGGTAGAAGTATTATTTGGTTCTCTTTCAGATTTTCATATTGTTTTCTTAATAGCTCTTTCCTCATATTTTTAATCTCCCTTTATTTTGTAAAACATATTAAACATACTTATTTCATTCAATAACTTATACTTCCAGTAGTTGCTATCTTTACAGATTTGATTTTACTGTCTGCTTTTACTACAGATTTCACTTACCGTATGTCATTCCCTTCTGCGTTTTGTGATTTTGAGTGTGAACTCATATTCCTTAGAACTTTTTCTAAATTCTTTGACACTCTGTTATGAAGATTGGTTTCCCATAGAGGATGTTTTGATTACTTTTTTTTTTTTTTATTTAATATTATTATACCACTCTTTTTTTTTTTCCTTTGGGTTTATTTATTTATTTATTGCTGTGTTGGGTCTTCGTTTCTGTGCAAGGGCTTTCTCTAGTTGCGGCAAGTGGGGGCCACTCTTCATCACGGTGCGCGGGCCTCTCACTATCGCGGCCTCTCTTGTTGCGGAGCACAGGCTCCAGACGCGCAGGCTCAGTAATTGTGGCTCACGGGCCCAGTTGCTCCGCGGCATGTGGGATCTTCCCAGACCAGGGCTCGAACCCGTGTCCCCAGCATTGGCAGGCAGATGCTCTGCCACTGCGCCACCAGGGAAGCCCCTTGATTACTTTTAAGTGTCTACTGAAACTTAAAAGGATCATCTCCAGTTTTACAGATTACTCCGGTAGTCTGAGTTTGGAATAAAACCCATGTGAGGAATAGATTGCTTTTAAAAATTTTCAGTGAAGATTGTTTTTCTTTCTTTCATGCAGGGACAAGGTAGGTCCAAGATGATAATTTTCTTCTTCTGGCAATTTGTAGAGTGAGGAGAATAATGATATTGGTGCACAGGAGGTGCATTTCATGTGATCCTAGATTTTTGTAAAGATTTCTCATTATAATCTCCATCCTGATGAGACCCTAAGCTCTTCTCTACTTGTAATACTCAAGCCTACCAATAATACCAAAGGTCAAGATTATCTGAGTGAAGTAAATGTCCTGAGGTTGAAAGCTGGGTTCGGATCCACTTCTTGTTTCTTTGAACTATTGCTTTTAATTTGTGTTTAGATTCTAAGGAATATAAGAATTTTAAAAAACAAATAAAATTTAAAAAAAAGAAATTGATCTAGGTTTCTGCATTATGAGAAAGATAATTGCCACATATTTTACCTCTCTACACTCTACTTACAATGAAAAGACTCTTATCAAGCATCCATTCTCATCCTTTCTATATTCTTAAAATCTAATTTATGTTTCTTAATAATATTAAAAATAAACTCACATAAATAAGCAATTATTGATAATTCCAGCAATGTTAACCACTTATTGTAAAATATTTTATAGTTGATAAGATTTAAGGAATAAAAATTTATATAAGTAAAACCAAGGGTCCTATGTATCATCAGCATTTTACTTGTCTCCTCTATATTTAACTGTTCCCCATTATGTACAGTGTGATTTGGGCTGATTTGACCATACACTTGACACCCAGATGAGTAATTTCTGATACAAGGCAGTTTGTTTTATTAGGATTGTTTGATTATCTTAATAAAAGAAGTAGAAGAAATTAAAAAATATCCAAGACAACTAGTGTAAACAATAAAGGTATATATTGGTTTCCATGACTGAACAGTCCTTAAGAAATTGATTTGGAATCCCAAATAAAACCTGAATCCTACCCTACCCCTGATATTACCCTTTGATATTTATACCAGTTTGAGCTTCTTGTTGTTATATGTAAAAAGAAGTCGATACTATAAGGAATAGACTTCAAACTGTAAAATTGGCTAAATTGAGGCATGGAAGAGAATGAGGAGGAAAAATTATTTATCCTAAGCTGGCAAGTTGGTCATTCTTTTTGCGTAGTTAAGAAATAGTTGTTTAAACTTTTATTTATATTATACATTGACTTTTGCCAACAGAAGGTATGAAGTTGAGAGGATTAGTAGGAAAAAGTACCAGATGTTGAAATATTTTGATTACTTCTGTGGTCCTATGTATCATCAGCATTTTGCTTGTCTCCTCTATATTTAACTCTAATAGTAGATTAGTTTAGGAAAGATACATAATTAACTTGAAATGTATATAAATGAAAGCAGTACGGGAAGAAAATATGACTTTGCTAAGAAGGGTCTTTTTTGCCCATGATCTGTAATTCAGTTTGATGAAATGTCTGTTAATCTGAGAGTCTGTCAATAGAAAAGATGATGTACTTACCCCAAGATAAAGTTAAGACTTGGAAAGGTAAGAAACTAGAAGAAATTAGTACCTGCTATAAAGCAGTCTCTTCCTGACTCAAAGAATAGTAAGCCTCACTAGGAAGACAGAGCCTTTGATTTGGTGATAAAACCTTAAAGAAATATTAGCGGAACCCCAGGCAGAGCCCAGTTGAAGATACAAGTCATTAAACTTAGTCCTGCGGGGAGGGCAGAGCATAATGTTTTTATGCTGAAGAAAGATTTTTCTACATTGAGAAAGTTGTTTGTTTTCGGGGGTGGGCAGCGAAAATATGAACAGCTTACTAAGTGTTTAGGGGAATTAAGTGGCCAGGTAAATCTAAAACTTTTCTAAAAACGTTGATTTTCTCAAGGCCTTTGGCACATTCAGTATTCCAGTTCTTACAACACAGTCTTCTGCTACAGTAACATCTTCCAGACAACCTTATAATTGCTCATCTCAAGGAGAGGGCAGTATTCAAGGGAGTGCCTGGATGAAAGCCCAGTGGAAGGCTTTCAGCTTTACTGACCAGGGAATGTACTGTACTGCCCAGGCAAAAAGGCCTACCTATTCTTGTTTGGCAAGATATGATATATGTTATGGACCAGTGACCACTTTATATTCATCTGTAGTCATTGTGATTTTTTATATACATTTATATATTGGGTAGGTGGGTTGGGGATGGATAATTGAGTATTAATCCAGAGTTGTTGGACCATGAATTACCAAGGATCCGGAACTTGGACCTAGATTCAGTGTTAGGTGTGTTTTTGGATTCTCTCCTTTTGAAGGAGGGGTGCATATACTTCATCTAGACATTGCTGATTTGGTAGGTATGTGTATGAGAAGGAAATTGATATTGATTTCCAAAAAGGTAGATTTTAATGGACCTTCTTGTTGTATACCTAACATCTACTCCACGACTCACCATTGTGAAGAGTAGGATAAATCAAACACTCAGATGTAGAGGTGGGACCAGATTGTTCTGAGCCAGTTAGAGTAAATTTATGTCTTTTGCCACAGGGATTGGTAAGTTTACACTATCCAGTCCATACTAGTTCCCTGCTCATGGGAGTTAATTTCTGTTTGACCCAAATGAGCGTGAGGTACAAGCTTTTTGTTTTATTTTTGGTTTTGGTAATCATGTATCATCTATTATCTTTCTCCTGGATTATTACTGTGCTTATTTTTTTTCCAACGTAAGACACACCTGCTTGGGGAAGAATTGACACGTGGAAGAAGGGTGAGCCAAGAAAACTTCAGAGGAATGGGGCTGAGCTCCAAACAAACCAAGCCTGGAGCCTTACCCCTGGATTTTTCAGTTTTGGTAGCCAGTAACTTCTCATTTGTGTTTAAGCCACCTTAACTGTAGTTTTCTGTTTCTTACAACCAAAAGCTGCTAATTGATAAGTACGTTTATTAGAAATATATTTTTTGAGCATACAAATTATCTGCAGGGGCTTAATTCACTCATAACTACTGTAAAATTAGCAAAATATGTCAAGTGTAGCTCTCTTATAGATAATTTTATTTAATTTTTAAAGATTGTAAGGTGGAATAAATTGTTGCCACTTATAAAAGACCTTGACTAGTGATTATAGCCATTGTCACATATTTTCAATGCTGAAATTACTGAAACACTAAAAATCAAATGAAGTTAATTGCTGTTGCCCAATTTTGCCCCAGTTTTTCTTGAGAAAGGCATTTTTGTTACTTTAATTCACTTGAAAGTAAAGTGTTTATTTTGTTAAAGCTGTATCACATATATTTTATTTTTGTATCAATTATGCATACATTTTTTATTAAATCTTTAGGATTTCTCATACTTTTACTTCATTTTCTGAATATCATGTTGGATATTGGAAAGCTCTCTTGAAATGACTAGCATTCTGACGACATTATTTTTACTTATGATGGTTATGTAGCAGTTTATGTTATTATCAAATATCAAATTATCTGGGTTTAAAATCATCAGTGATTTTAGAATTTTTGATGGTTGATAAAAGGAAATGAGTATATCAAAGGAGAAAAATTCTTATATAGAGAATTTTAAAAAAATTTTCTCCTTATTTATACATTGAGAAACATAGAAAGCTTTAGAGATTAAATGCCAGATCGAATTTGGTTTTTAATTTTTATTGGTCATAGGTGATTCTTATAAAGACTACCTCCTACCCTTTTTTTCAGTTATTAGAAAATAATGTAAAATTGTTTTGGCATAACCAGATATCCTTAACTACAGTGAATTTTTTGGTATTATCCAAAGTTGACAATGGATTACAGTTAGCAGACATGTGTTCAAGTTCTGGTTTGGCATTTTGTGCCAGATATTTTATGTAATCTATTTCATTTAATCCTGTAAACATTCCTATAAATAACTTGTGTGAGGTTATAAAACTAGTAAGTTATAGATACAGGACTCTTAACTCTTACAGATCAGAGCTAAATAAAGCATTTTTATTATTCTGCTACCACTTGCTAGGATCTTAGAAAGTAATATTTTAATGAAATTTTCATTTACAAATTATAGAATTATACTAGTGTACCTTATTTGTCTCATGGCATGATATTAGGTAGGACATACAATTATTAATTTTTATTGATTGGCTCATTCTAAAAATATTTATTGAGTGCCTACTATAGGCCAGGCACTTTCTAGATCCTGAAGATAAAACAGTGAACAAAACACTCAAAAATCACTGTTCTCATGGAGATTATAATCTAATGGAATTCTTATTTTCACATATATAGTTGTATATAATGGAACATGTCATATAATGGTACATTAACTATATATTACTTTACAAAAATAACTTATAATGACTTTATTGTTAATAGATTTTTACTGAAATATACTTTATCTATGTTTAAGGTTTTAAGTCTACTTTTATATTTGTTAGCTCACTCAATCCTCACAGTAGTTACGTGACATAGATATAATTACTTGATAGATATTATAATAGAGACAATTGAGGATTCATTTAAAAAGTATATAAAAAAAGAAAGTACACATTTAGATATTTGCTATAAATTTAAAAAGATGAAAACTAAGTAGTCCATTATATTTTAGTAGTAGAATAATATCTCACAAAACTCTTTTCAAATTTATATAGGTAGCATCACTCTCAGAGAGGTTGTAATGTGTTTATGGTGGCTTTCTGGTTGTATCATGCTGAGTAGCTCATGAGTTGTTACTTCTTTCATAAAATTATTGAAGCAATTACTTTTTTATCCTTCCTGCATAAAAATTTGGAATATTAGATTATGTAGCACCTAGAGTTCTTGCAAATAACAGAAGTAACTCTAAATCACTTAGGCAATGATATAATTTGTTGGAGGTTTATCCAGGAAGCTCACAGAATATTCAGGAAGCCACACAACTGGACTTGAAAAATGAGCAGCAATGAGAAGACAGAGCCAAGACTCCACCAGAGAAACAATTTACTCAGAGTGCTTCCATTTGTCTGTAATTACTAGCTACTCATCACCCTGTTATTCTGTGGCAGCTGCTGTCAACACTTTCATGGTCCTTGTGCTTTTGGATAATTCCCTGGAAAGTGAAAATCCAGGGAGAAAACATTAAATTGTCTGAAGCTAGATAATATGACTATGTCTTAGCTCTTAGGAAAATGAAAAAGGGAATATCTTTTATTATCTTTTATATTAAGCCATCCATACATTGAAGGTAACAATATATCAATATAGGAAGCCAGAATGGGAGGCTCTTCAGGTGCTGTGCACCTCTACTAAATGTACACTAAATTCATTTTACCTGTATAGCTATATTATCATAATAGGCAAGACTAATATGGGATCTCTAGAACATTTCTGTAGTTTAATTTACAGCGACTTCCCTGGTGGTGCAGTGGTTAAGAATCCGCCTGCCAATGCAGGGGACACGGGTTCGATCCCTGGTCTGGGAAGATTCCACATGCTGTGGAGCAACTAAGCCCGTGCACCACAACTACTGAGCCTGCGCTCTAGAGCCCGCAAGCCACACTATTGAAGCCCATGTGCCTAGAGCCCGTGCTCCACAACAAGAGAAGCCACTGCAACGAAAAGCCCGTGCACCACAATGAAGAGTAACCCCTGCTCACCACAACTAGAGAAAGCCCCTGTGCAACAACGAAGACCCAACACAGTTATAAATAAATAAATAAATATGTATGTATATTTAAAAAATTTTAATTTACAGTAAGTTTGTATATGTACTTATGTATCTATATTAAAATATGTATATATGACTTGTTTTCCATTCTCCCCTAGAAGTTTCTAAGGCAAAATGGGAGGAAAATGTGTGTGTGTACATATGTATGGACATATATGTATGTTTCAGAATGTGATATAGATCAGGGGTTGGCGAAATACAGCCTGTAGGCAAAATCCAATATGGCTTATAAGCCAAGAAGAATGCTTTTTTACTTTTTTAAAGAGTTGTGAAAAAAATGAAGAATATGGGACAAACCAAATGTATACTGCAAAGCCTAAAATATTTGCTCTCTGGTTCTTTACAGAAAATTTCTGACCCCTGTTATAGAAGGCTATGATGAAGATAAGGAGAAAACTTCTAATTTAATTAAGTTTATTATATGATGGATAATTTTGTTGCTGGTTTTTGTTGTTTTACTGGTCTCTGAGTTGAATTTGAGGTGTGCTTGAACCTGTGTTCAAGAAAGCCAAAACATTTTTTCCTAATTTTTAAGTTGGTAGAAAAATATCAGTTTAGTTTTCCTGAACTATAAAATCTATATAAAGCATAGAAGTATGTCATGTTAAACAGGACTACAGAAATTTGTTCTAGGTAAATTCTGATCTGATAATTTAGAAATCTATATTGTTAATTAGTAAGTATTTGATATATGGATATTCTGGAATCATGCCAAATATGTTGCAAATAACACTTCCTGTGAAAGAAAGAGATGCTGGTTATAATCTAGGGAATTAGACCATAGGTCAGGACTGGGTAGCCATTAGGTCCACCAAACTTCAGGGCACCTTGTTGGGGGAAATGAGAACAAACAAGATTTACTAACTGGAAGGCCCACAAACAGGGTAGGGAATAAATGGGTCGTAATTGATTCTGAATCCCAAATTTGAATATTAACATCTATTAATGCATTCCTTTTATGTACATTATTAACACTTCACTAGTTTGTAAAGGGATAAATTTATCAAATAGTATTCAACATAGTAATATTGCAATGTATAGGAATCAGGAAATGATTGTATCTTTTCAAATTATTCACATAAAATATTTACTTTAAGTATAAGGATTTATAAGGTACTTAACATGATTTCATAATATAAAAGCATTATATGCAACTTTTAAGTACTATGTCTATTATTCAGATGGTAGTTACCTTCACTATTTAAAGAGTGCTTTTTGAGACCTCATATTGGAATTACAAGATGAAAAGTTATAATAGTCTATCATTTTGTTACAGTAAATTATGTAATTCTGAATACTGATTTTATTTAACAATGACTAATTATGTATAATTAAGTTAATTTCTACCTTAAAAACTAGGTATATTGAAGATAGTAGTAGCACTATTTCTTTTTAAAGAAAATTCTGTTTTAAATGATAAATTTAAGTGAAAATTCCTATGAAAAATGTTTAGTAAGGTGAATTTGCCAGATGTAGACAATTTAAAATAATATCTAACTTTGCATATGGTGGGTATCATTAATCATAATTTGTAAATACAAGGTCATATTCAAGCCAATGTTATCTAAAATTTTCAGCTATAAAATTAGCTTAGTTTAATGCTATCTTGGTACACAGATGTGCTTTCTTCTACTATTTGCAAACCAAAAATCATCATTGTTAAAATATTAGTAATATCAAGAACATTTTATGATTCAGTAAACAATTTTAATAATTTAATATCAATAAAATAGATTGTGTCAGGTCTTATGTTCAACTTACTAAGTTGAAAAATGGCTCTACTTAAGTTGTCAGAATTAGACTGAATCATTTTCTCTTTTTATTTCAAGTTTATGCAGAATAATTTTAATTGTACTAATACTTTACAAGATGTTTTTATTCCATGGAAACTCAGAATAAAAAACAGACTTTTTATTAGCCTTGTTAGAAACTAGTTTTCCATTTTCCGAAGTGATGTAAGAATCAGAATATTTTGCATGTTTTTTTCTTTCAAAATGAATAGACTTCTACATAGATACACAAACAAGCTTTATTGCCATCTCCTTGTCCATATTAAACTCAGTAGCTGACTAATGGCATAGGGAGGTGGATAAACTCATTCAAACATCAAGTGGGTCTTTCTGCATTTGGGGAAGGAACAACACATCAATCAGCAGAATTCAAGAGGTGTAATAAGAGCAGCATGACCTTGGTGCATGCCCTGATGATTCAAGCTATCATAGAAGGATCCCCTTTGTCTGCTTCCTCTTGTGGATTCAGATTAGTACAGTTCTGACTCTCTTAAGCAAACGTGTGTGGCCATTTGAGAAGCAAGTATCCTTTAAAAATATATAATTCAAAATAAATCACACGGGGAACATGGCACTTAAATTTAAGCTACTCTAACAGCCAGCTTTGTATCTGTGACCTATAGGCTTTGACTATCTATTTCAGAGGACAGTCTATTAAACAAAGTCAGTCTCATTAAAATGAAGTATTTCCTTGGGGTGGACTGGGCATAGATTAACTTTGCTTGTAGAAAGTCAGAGAATACTTTCAGTAGGAGATCATGCCTAAATTGAAGCTTTAATAATTTCTGAGGAATATGAATTTCCCTATTTCATTTAGTAGGATAACTAAGAACTTGAGAAGCAGTATTTTTTAATAGAGTAGAATGAGAATGCTTTAGAGGAAAAAGTAATTAT
Source organism: Balaenoptera ricei (assembly GCF_028023285.1). Classification (NCBI taxonomy): domain Eukaryota; kingdom Metazoa; phylum Chordata; class Mammalia; order Artiodactyla; family Balaenopteridae; genus Balaenoptera; species Balaenoptera ricei. The sequence goes on along the minus strand of NC_082639.1, from coordinate 64,362,822 downwards.
TCTTAGTTTACTCTCTCCAGGATTAAATGATAAAACTCCTTTTGAGTTTATATATTGGTTACATTTAATAATGAAAACCATAGTGGACTAGGAAAATTTTTCACAAAGCAAGAAAATGTGGCCCAAATTTTCCAAAATAATTTAGTATTGTTTGTTTAAGACTATAAATGGCTGAGGAAAGAATTTCTGGTCGCAATAGAAAACTCTAAAACTGAAAAGCAAAATAAGACTGGGAAAAAACCACAACAGATTATACGAGAACTGTGGGACAACTACAAAAGGTATAACATACACCTAGTAAGAATCCCAGAAGGAGAAGAAAGAAAGAAAGGAACAGATGTAATATTTGCAACAAGAACAATAGAGAATTTCCCCCAATTATTATCAAACACCACACCACAGATCCAAGAACATCAGAGGACACCACGCAAGATAAATGCTAAAAAAACTACACTTAGGTATATCATATTCAAACTAAGAAAAATCAAAAGAAAGAAAAAAATCCGTAAAAAGCCCAGAGGATAAATACATCTTACTATAGAGGTGCAAAGATAAAAATTACATTTGACTTTTCCTAGGAAACGATGCAATCAAAAAGAGAGTGGAGTGAAATATTCAAAGTAATGAGAGAAAAAAAAAATCAACCTAGAATTCTGGTCACTGCAAAATTACCCTTAAGAAGTGAAGGAAAATAAAAACTTTCTCAGACAAAAACTGAGAGAATTTGTTACCAGTAGACTTGAATTGCAAGAAATGAGAAGTTTTTTAGAGATAAAGAAATGGTTTAGGTCAGAAACGTAGCTACATAAAGAAAGGAAGAATATTTGAAAAAGAATAAGTGAAAGTAAAATAACTTTTATTTTTATAATATATTATAAAATATATATAGGTTTCAGGTGTAAAACATAGTGATTCACAATTTTTAAACGTTATACTCCATTTATAGTTACTATAAAATATTGACTATATTCCCACTGTTGTAAAATGTATCCCTGTTGCTTATTTATTCTGTGTATAGTATTTTGTACCTCTAAATCCCCTACCCCTATCTTGCCCCTCCCCACTTTCCTCTCCTGGCTGATAACCACTAGTATGTTCTCCAAATCTGTGAGTCTGTTTCATTTTTGTTATATTCATTAGTTTGTTTTATTTTTTTTAGATTCCACGTATAAGTGATATCATACAGTATTTGTTTTTCTCTGTCTGACTTATTTCACTAAGCATGATACCCTCCAAGTCCATCTATGTTGCTACAAGTGGCAAAATTTTATTCTTTTTTATAGTTGAGTAGCATTCCATTATACACACACACACACACACACACATACCAGTCATCTGTTCTTCTTTATCCATCATCTGTTGATGGAAACTTAGTTTGCTTCCATCTCTTGGCTGTTGTAAATAATACTACTATGAACATTGGGGTGCCTGTATCTTTCTGAATTAGCGTTTTTGTTTGGCTATATAACCAGGAGTGGAATTACTGGATCATATGGTAGTTCTATTTTTAGTTTTTTGAGAAACCTCTGTACAGTTTTCCACAGTGGATGCACCAATATAAATTCCCACCAACAGTGTACAAGTGTTACTTTTTCTCCACATCCTTGCCAATATTTGTTATCTGTGGTCTTTTTGATGATAGCCATTCTGACAGGTGTAAGGTGATATCTCATTGTGGTTTTTATTTTCACTTCTCTGGTGATTAACAATGTTGAACATCTTTTCATGTGCCTGTTCGCCATCTATATGTCTTCTATGGAAAAATGTCAATTCAGATCTTCTGTCCATTTTTAATTGGGTTGTCTGATTTTTGATGTTAAGTTGTATGAGCTATTCATATATTTTGTATGTTAACCCCTCACTGATCATATCATTTGCAAAAGTTTTCTCCCATTCAGTAGGTTTTTGTTTTGTTTTATTTTGTTTTGTTGATGGTTTCCTTTGCTGTGCAAAAGGTTTTAAGTTTAATTAGGTCTCATTTGTTTATTTATGCTTTTGTTTCCTTTGCCTTAGGAGACAGAGCCAAAAAGATATTGCTATGATTTATGTTAAAGAGTGTTCTGCCTATATTTTCTTCTAGGAGTTTTATGTTTTCCAGTCTCATATTAAAGTCTTTAGTCCATTTTGAGTTTATTTTTATATAGGATGTTAGAGAATGTTCTAATTTCATTCTTTTACATGTAGCTGTCCAGTTTTCCCAGCACCATTTATTGAAGGGATGGTCTTTTCTCCATTGCATATTCTTGCCTCCTTTGTCATAGATTAATTGACCATAGGTATGTGGGTTTATTT